>NW_007728599.1:245581-290116 GCF_000696425.1 Galeopterus variegatus | reverse complement strand
ACAAATCACCGACCTGTGGCTTCAGGGAACCTTTCTAGAGTTCTCCCCCTTCAAAATTATCTTATTCTCTACCCTCTTTTGGGTCCTGTTACAAAATCCCCAATCTTTCCCCAATTCCTCTTCCCCTACTATGCCCCCGTCCAGCAGGAAGTAGCTCGAAGATCACGGTGACCCATTCCCACAACAGAGGAAAAAGGGAGGAATGTAAGGATACCATGGGCACTCAAGCGGAGGGGGAGGGCGAAAACATTCCCTAGCAATATGGCGCCCTTCTGGGTTCTTCTCTGCAGTAAACAAGCCCGCTGGCGCCAACACCCAAGCCCACCTGCGCCAAACCTCAGCCAGTCACAGGTCAAGGCTCATCTCCTGCCTAGCCCTGTCCAATCAGCTACTGCCCCGTCCACCCCCTATCCAAACCCGGAATGCAACTCCCTATAAATGTACGCACAGTCCTTGAATAAAGCGGAACTTCTCTAGTGAACTGTTAGCCTGGGTCTCACGTGATTCCTTTGTCCGTGCGCCCCTTCGGTAGGTCCCCGCCTCCTTCTCCAACCTTCATTGCACTCTGCTCCAGACACCGTAGCCTCCTTTCATTTACTATTTTATTTTTGGCAGCTGGCCAGTACAGGGACTGAATCCTGGACATTGGTGTTATTAGCACCACTCTGTAACCAACTGAGCTAACTGGTCAGTCCTGTTGCCTCCTTTTAGACCCTTCATCCTGCCATGTTCTTACCTGAACAAGAGGAACATGCTCTTCTCTGTCTGGAATGCTCATTCATCCTTCAGATCTTAAGTAAAACATTATTTCATTGGGCATACTCCAGGTCCCCTTTCATTATCTCTCATCACACTGCGTATCTTTCCTTCACAGAGCTTGTCACAGTTGTAATGTTACATTTATTTGTTGTGTTCACATAATTAAAGCATCTCTCCTCCACTTGTCTGTAAGTTCCACAAGGACCTTGCCTGTTTTATATACACGGTCTCCCAACATTTATTGCAGTACTTGCATATAACAGGTGTGGTAGTTTTAAAATATCTCCACAAATGCTTTGAGGCTCCCCCTTTCAAAGGTGGAAGTCTAATTCTCCGCCTCGTGAATGTTGGCCAGACTTAGTGACTTGCTTCCAACAAATAGGATGTGGTAGAAATGACTGTGTATGACTTCTGAGGCTAGCTTAGAGAAAGAACACCTCTTCCTCCTGGTGCTTTCTCACTTTTGGAGTACTCCTTCAGGGAAAGCCATGCCAGCCTGTGAGGTCCCTGAAGAAACTCTGTGGTAAGGTGCACGTGGAGAGGAACTAAGGCCTCCCACCAACAGCCAGCATCAGCTTGTCAGCTGTGAGAGGAAGCTACCTTGAAAGTGGACCCTCCAGCCCCAGTTGAACCTTCAGATAGCTGCAGCTCTGATGGATGACATCTGGACAGTAACCTCATGAGAGATTCTGAGCCAGAACCACCTCACCAAGTTGTGCCCTGTGAGAGATATGAAATGATCATTGTTGTTTTAAGCCTAAGTTTTGGGGTAATTTGTTATGAAGCAGTAGGTAACAAACAGGATAGGTTTTCAATGAATACTGAATAAATGAATCAGCAAATTCATGAACAATTTTTTGTTTGTTTCCTTTTGGTTTGTCATGAATCAGTAATTATATCAGTAATGATTCTAACAGGTGCCTGAAAATTTCTTTTGCATCTTCTCTGCATTTTACTAGTGAATTGAATTATGTCCCCCCAAAACTCATTGAAGCTTGAATTGTATCCCCCACATTTTATGTATTAGAAACTTAGCCCCCACTGTGACTGTTAAGAGGGTGGGAAATCCTATCATGGTAGTTGAAAGGTGGAGCCTGGGAGAGGTGATTGGATTGTAGGACCATGCAGTAGTGAATGGATTAAAAATGGTGGTCAGGGGCGTGGTTCTGAGGGCTTTAAAAGAAGAGGAGAGTCTGTGTCAGGCTGGATCACAGACCCTTCTATCCCATCCTGTGCAGGTCCTGAGCCAGGTAGTCAAAAGAAATACCAAGCAGTGCTGGCAAAGTGGACATGCTTTATTTTTAGACATGAGCTCTGCTGACTAGTGGTTCAGAGCAACTACCTTCTGTACCAAAGTACACAAAAATGGCAACAAGCCAAGTGGTACACAGGCACATATGTGCACTAACTCTACTCCTATGTGACTTGTTTACAAAGGATGTGCTGAATCACACCCAGCTGGATATGAGGCAAGAGGGCCTGACCAAACCAACTCTGCTTTCCTCACACTCCACCCCTTCAGGGTCTCTCCCTGTACAATCTATGCATTTGGAATCTTCCTCGATGTTCCCTTAGTGAGGATGGCTGACTCTTGCATCCATATAACCTCCGTACTTATTGTACTTTCAATACACCTTAAGGCTTGTCCCTGTAGCTCTATCTTTTCAACTATTAGCCACGAAAACCCCACCCATACACAGGTCCAGTTAGTGGTCATCATTGGGGTGATTTTCCACAGGAATCCTACAGCCACACTGGTAGGAAATTCAGTGCATATTCAGCAAGCTGACAGATTGGCCACACGAACATATGTATGTGTCTAGTTGACTCTAGGCCTGCAGCCACAATACTATGTGCAAAAAGACTAAAGAGTTATTGGCACTGATAATGGGAGTTCTCGTCCCTCTGGCAGAATACATGCCAGCTTACCATCCTGGAAAGAATGGTTGCAGGAACAGGTGTTGCAGCTCTATGCAACAGAGCCTCCAGTAGGGCGAGCCCTTTCATTTAAGATCCTGACTGTCGGCCATAACCACCGTGTCCACCCCTTCAGGGATAGGAGTTGGGCGGATAGCCTTAGTCCTTTTTTCAGGAAACCATTGTACCATTCAATCATTCCCACTGCCTGGGGATAATACGTTACATGTAACTCCCACTGAATGGACGACTGAGAAGCCCACTTCTGTACTTGATGTCCAGTAAAGTGGGTTCCATTATCACTCTCTATGACCTGG
Organism: Galeopterus variegatus; assembly: GCF_000696425.1. Classification (NCBI taxonomy): domain Eukaryota; kingdom Metazoa; phylum Chordata; class Mammalia; order Dermoptera; family Cynocephalidae; genus Galeopterus; species Galeopterus variegatus. The sequence goes on along the minus strand of NW_007728599.1, from coordinate 287,123 downwards.
GGCTGACCTTACATGGCCATAAGGCTATTCCACACCTTAATAGTGCTTACCTGATCTGGGGCCTTACAGGGCCATACAAGCAGAAGACCAGTAATTCTCTGACTTTGGCAGTGGTCCCACAAGACCCACCTGACACAGTGTCAGGGGCACTCTCACTTGGGTTATCTGCCCATCAGGGGCACCTGTCTGCTCATCAGGAGCACATCTGCCCATCAGGGGCATTCTTTCTCAGGTTTATGCAACACCCAGTGGGCCATTGGCCACACGGTCTTGCAGCCAGTATGTTGCATTCTCCAGTGTAGCCACTCAGCTACATCAGCTGCTGGAGCTCTCTCAAGCCATCTTACCTTAGCCAGTGCATCAGCTTCATCATTGCCTGGACTGGCTAAGGGGAAACGTCCTGTGACATGGAAAATACTTATTTCCTTTCCATATCCTAATTCCCATAACTCTTGCCACATGGCTGTCCCCACAGGGGTCGGTGACCTACCAGCCACCGCTGATACTTCCAAGTACATATCCAAAGGGTGAGACCCTTATATATGGCCCACTCATATCGTTCCAAATAACCTAGCAGCGTTAGAGCCACCTTGGTTAAATCTGCAAGAGAAGCAGATGTTAGTAAGACATCATCTGTGTAATGAAACATTATAATCTTGCTGGGCCTAGGTCCCCGGCCACTAAACTATGACAGATGGTTGGGCTATGCAGGTAGCCTTGGGGCAACACTTGAAAAGTCCAGTGTCTTCCCTCCCAGGTGAAGGCAAATTGATCTTGGCTATCAGCCAAGATTGGGTTAGAGAAGAAAGCATTTGCAAGGTCCAGTACATAATGATAAGTTCTTAGCTGAGTCATCAGCTGACCCATCAAGTCGTGAACTGAAGGCATGGCACTACTTTGTTCAGTTTCCGATAGTCCACAGTCATTCTCTAAGTATCATCAGGTTTTTTCACTGGCCATACCCGGGTGTTAAAGGGACTGTGTGTGGGACGCATGATGCCAACCTTTTCTAGCTCCAATATAGTGGCACCTATCTCCACATGTCCTCCCAGTAGGTGATACACATCTTGGCTTGGGTAGTACCTGTGGGTCATGTTTAGCATATCCCTCAACACAGGCCTTACCGTCTGGATCCACAACAGGAATTTGCCAACCATCGTTTGCAGGTGTAGCCTATAAAGTACATCTATACCCAAGATGTATTCAGCTACAGGAGATACATAACAGAGTATATACACGAGGGGGCAATCATCCAATGCTCAGCAGCAAAGACACAGCTTTGACTATAACAGAATGTCCTCTATAGCCATCAACATTCACTGTGGCCCCTGGAAACTTATCTAGGTTGCCATGTATCAGGCTACGTTCTGCGTTGGTGTCCACCAATGCCAATACACACTGCGCATTTATCCCTGACCAATGTATTGCCAGTTCAACAAGAGGCCTCCAGTCCTCATCTGACCCCTCAAAATGAGCACCTTGGCCTGCTCCCTAGCTGAAAGAGAACAGTCCATTTGTCTCTGTGGAAGCAGCCATAAAACTCTTCAAATACACTGCGTGTATCTTGCCACCTGTTTCCCAACATTCAGTGAAACGCTGTTTGGGGCACAACTGTTGCCACGAGGCTGCCGGTCAATTTTTTCCTATCAATTCCTGCCATAAGCAAGTCAAACCACATCTGCATACAGTTGGTCTTGCTTGGTCCCTTGAGGGTAAAATCCCGAGCATTTCTTGGGAATTTAGTCTTCACCACCTTTCAGATCCCCTTTGCTTGTCTCCTCCCGTCTGCTTCACCCAGACTGGCCATCATGGTCATCACTTCATGTATAGGACGACCAACATATGGGGCCAATATGGCAATCAGTGACCCAAAGGATGTTGATGGGGCATTTTGCAGTACTACATCTCTCATGCTGCCAGTAAAATGTTCATCGTCTGGGCCATGGGTTTTCACGTTAAACATGGACTGTCGCATCCCCAGCTCCCTAATCACTTGGACCAGCTTGGCATATATTTGCCATTTCCTCATGGTTTCAGGCAGTTCTCCAGTGTTTGTCCATATAGCCTGGAGAGCTGCATTCACCCATTGCATCAAGGAGTGGTTATCCTGTCCTGGTGTGTATTTGTGGCTATTCTGTAGCTGCTGCCACAGGGATGAATGTATGCTGATGGAAGCCAACTTTTCCATCTCCTCACCAGAGCACATAATGCCGTCCACCCCTAGGTCCCACAGCTGCAAAAGCCAAGCAGCTAGGGGTTCACTCTTTCTGGTGAAACTGTTTCCCTAAGTCCAACAACTCAGCTTGAGTGTAGGGGACATAAGTAGTGAATTGGGTCACTTGTGGATTGCCTACTTGTTGTCTGCCTTGTTCTATGGGCTGCTTATGCTTCAGTTTCTGATGCACAACATGTCATGCTAGATGATGCACAGTCTCCCCTGACTCACCATCAGGTTCATCATCGTCCCCGGTGTTGGAAGCAGGAGTGACCTGTTGCTGTACTTCAGTCTCTAGAACAAGTATCCGTGCTTCCAACAAATCTGCTTTCTTCTGCAATTCTCAAAGCCATGCTGCTTCATGGAGTTCCTGGTCCATGTTGACTTGTGGTATAGTGAGCAACAGCCAGACCCTGGACAACAGGAAAGCAGCCTCCAGATATCACACACTCGAGGGTAGCCATTTCCTCCTGCTCCTGAGGGGCTAGTGGCTCCCTTACCTGCTTGAAATCCTGCCAACTACACCAATTGTCAGGCTGGATCACAGACCCTTCTAGCCTGTCCTGTGCTTTGTTATGAGCAACATAAATGGACTAATACACCAGCTAAAGAAATGAATTTTTATAATACACAAAGCCCCTTTGTATCCCTTTTCCTCCCCCAATCTTTCTGCTCATTTTCCAGAGGTAACCACCAGAGTAAATTTAGCATTTAATATTCCCATGTATATTTTTATAATCTTACTATTATAAGCATACAAAAATAATATAGGGTGTTTGTGATAGCCAATTTTAATTAATTAACTAATTAATTAATTTTTGCATCTGGCTGGTAATGGGATCTGAACCCTTGAACTTGGTGTTATCAGCACCACACTCTTAACCAATTGAACTATCTAGCCAGTCCTAAACTCATAAAGTCTTGTTTAAGAAATCTCTCTTTATCCTGAGGTAAAAAAATATTCTGTATTTTTTTCTAAAATATTTATATGCTTTTTTGTTTCATATTTAAGTGTTTGACCTGGATTTTATTTTATTTTTTTAAAGATGACTGGTAAGGGGATCCTAACCCTTAATTTGGTGTTGTCAGCACCACACTCTCCCAAATGAGCTAACTGGCCATCCCTATACAGGGATCTGAACCCATGGCCGTGGTGTTAGCAGCACTACACTCTACCAAGTGAGCCATGAGCTGGCCCTCACATTGATTTTTTATAAATGCTGTGAGGCAGGGATCTATTTTATCCCCCATATGGGTAAATAATTGCCCCTAAACAATGTATTAAATAGTTTATCACTTCCCCCACTGATTTGTAAGGCCATCTTACAATATATCAAGTTCTCATTTAGGTGAAGGTTTATATCTGGGCTTTTTCTCCTATTTTCTTATGGATATTAAGGTCCTTATCTTATACACTTCTTGGCATTGAATCCTGCTAACCCTCTTCTAAACTTTATATAGTACTCTCCTGATCTCAGTAATGGCTCTTGTCTTTCTCCTTTCTCTGACTGCCATGCAAATGTTGGTTTTCCCAGGGCCATTTTCTGTTTGTAGATTTTGTCATTCTACATCCATGGTGGGAGGAAAGTGGAGTTAGTTTATTCAGGCCCTCTTGCCTCATATCCGGCTGGGTATGATTCAGCACATCTGTTATAAACAAATTACGTAAGAGTAGAGTTAGTGTGCACGTGCACCCATGTACCCCTTGGCTTGTTGCCTCTTGTGAAGGCAGCTGCTCTGAACCGCAAGTCAGCAGAGCTCATGTCTAAAAATAAAGCATGTCCACTTTGCCAGGGGCTGCTCAGTTTTTCTTTCAACTACCTGGCTCAGGACCTGCACAGGACGGGGTAGAAGGGTATGTGATCCAGACCAACACATGGGGAGAAATCTTTTTTTCCTAAAAATGAATTCAAGAAAAACAAAAATGTTTACTGGCTGCACATGTTTAAATACACTTTCTATTTCAGAATAATTTTAAATTTACAGAAAATTTGCAAAGATAGTACAGAGAACTCTCATATACCCTCACCCAGTTTTCTTATTGTTAACATGTACATATATCACAACCAAGAAACTAACATTGGTAGATTACTATTAACTAAAATCTTTATTAGGATTTCTCCTGTTTCCCCCCCAAATTCCTTTTTCTGTTCCAGGATCCTATTCAGGATACCACATTACGTTTAGTCATCATGTCTCCCTAACCTCTTCTGGTCTGTAACAGTTTCTCATACTTTCCTGTTTTTGTTGACTTTCACAGTTTTGAGAAGCACCAGCCAGTTTTTTTTTTTTTTTTTTTTTTTTTTTTTTTTTTGCTTTGCTTTTCCAAAATGTCCTTCAATTTGGGTTTGTCTGATGTTTTTCTCATGATTAGGCTGAGTTCATGGTTTTGTGGGGGAAGACCACAGAGGTGAGCTGCCATTCTCATCACATCATATCAACAGTACTAACATGACTTACCCCTGATGATGTTAACCTTGGTCACCTTGTTGAGTTGGTGTTTGATGGGTTTCTTCACTGTAAAGTTGCCCCCCACCCCTACCCTCACTACTCCTTTTCCACTGCAATTTTAAAAATTCAAATAGAATAAAAATGAAATGAAAAACTAAATGAAGCTTCATTAAATACTATGGGGAAAATTATATTATTACAACTTAGGTTATTCACTTTATTAACCAGAAGATTGTCATAAAGAAATTGGCATTAATTTTTATCCATTAATATTTTAATGTATGGGCATATTTGATTTTATCACTTCCCTTGATTTTAACTGTAAGAAAATAATCTAAGTGATTCATTCTCAGAAATAATTCAGGCCCAGCCCAAAAGTTGTCTGACTGGAACAGCCCATTCCTGGGGGGGTCAAAGAATAGATAAAGCTCTCCTTGAGCTGGTAATGAGTTACTAGCCCTTCATTGTTTACTTCAAATGGATAAAGTTCTCCTTGAGATGGTAATGAGTTAATAGCCCTTTATTGTTCTCTTTATTTCCTAATGTTTCTCCTTTCACAGGGTTTTGGGTGGGTCTTTTTTGCAGGCTTGTCCTGAGCCCTCAGACAAAGAAATTTCTTATAAGGGGTTCATAAATCAAGGTAATCTTAGACGTCATCCAGGAAGATTGTGCATCCTGACCACTGAGGAGGTGGGGGCAGGGACTTGTGCACTAGGGAATAAATAAATTGCTTGCTACAGCCATTTTCCGTGTGTCTGCCCGTCAGACACCTGAACCCTGCCAGGCCATAATTAAAGTCTTGCTTCACTGTACCTCGTGTCTTCATGTCCATCCTTTGGCCTTGGACAGGTGAGGGTGTTTCTCACATCAGCTACCACCTAAAAGCTGATGACATACAAATCTTCTCCAGTCCAGACCTCTCCCCACATCTGCCAGTTAATTCATGCTCCTGCTAAATATTTCCCCTCTGATGTCTCAGAGACACTTTAAATTCAGTGTACCCCAAGCTGAACTTTTTGTATCCCCTCCATCACTCCTTGCATGACCCACATCTTCTCCTTGAATGTTCTTTAGCTCAGTAAATGGCACCAAATTTATCCATTTGCCCAAGCCAAAAGTCCATCCTTCACCTCACAGCCTGAAGGATCTCTCTAAAACACAAACCTGTCTATATCACCTCTGCTGTGGCTATAATATTAAACACTCATTCGAGGCTTCTATTTCCCTCTTAGGTCTCAATTCTTACTACTTCTGGGCTTGTTCCTCACATTCATGAGTACCAAATGTCCTGTGGTTCTTTGAACATACCCTGTGGTTCATGCCTCTGTGTCTTTAAGGTTCAGGCTACTGCCCTGCCTGGAAGAGATCCCTCTTCCACTTCTGTCTGCCCACCACCTCCTTGTCCTTCAAGACTCAGCCCAGGCATTTTCTCTTTGTAAACTTCAAGGCATCTCGCTCCATTTAGTCTTCCTCACTAGATTGTGAGCTCCTGCGGGTAGGGACCACATATGGTTCATATTTGTAGCCCCCACTCAACATAACACCTGCCAGCCAGACTGAAGTTGTTCAGGAAATGTTTGTGGCCAAGCTGACTTCCATTGTGTTTCCATAATATTTAGAACAGTTATTACATTTTATCATAATTGTTAGTCAAAATGCCTGACACCCCACCAAGGAGGTGAGCTCCAGGAAGATAGTTTGAGTCTTATTCATGCTAAAGGCCCAGTGTTTGAAACACAATAGGTGCTTAATGAGTATTTTGTTGGATGAATGATCAGAGCAGGAACATTTAAAATGCAATTGGTATTTTTATAACTCTCCAACCAAACATTGGCCAAACCATCCTAATGGAAGTTTGGTCTTCTTTGTCAATCTACTTAAGTACATAAGAAATATGTACATATTGAAATAAATACATAGATGAAAATGGTGTAAAATGGCTAAATTAGACAATGTGAATATCATAGGGTGAAAAGTTTCAAAGCTAGATTATTTCTTATAAAGGTAACATTACAAAATAGGCATCAATATCCCTTAGCCAAGTGCAGTGATATGCAATTAGATAATATTAATCCTGTGCCTAAAGTATTACTGGTTAGAGAAAGTAGGACAGGTAACTGGAAAGTCTCAAAATGCAACGATTGGAATCAGGAGTACTTCCAGAACTGAGTCTAAAGGAGACTGAGAGTCAAGCACCCAGAAAAGGAGAGGTGGAGTGTGAATGGAAGAGAGGAGGGTAGGGAAGTACTAAATGGGAGAAAGTCTGGCAATTAGGAGAGAAAGGAAGCAGTTTGACACTGGAAACTGCCTGGCATGTAAGATGAGCATCTGGCAAGGGAGGGACAGGTGACTAATTAATTACAACAGATTCTGACTGCCATCATCTGGGCTTGGAAATAAGTTGATGAGGTTTGGATTTAATAAACGTTAAAATTCTAAGAACACTTAAGACCTGCTGAGGGAGGCTGTGGAGCGATCATCATATGAGTAGATTTCTAAGGCTAGACTAGACACCCATCTATTATGGATGGTTTGAGACTAACACATCCATCCTGCTGCCACAGAGAGCTTAATGATCCTGCAGTTCTTCATGCCAAACTTCTGAAAGGTGGAGGGAGGCTAAATGGTGCTAACTTACATTCTGCTGTTTCATCACAGATTCACTGCTATTAATTCAGATACAATTGACAAGCACCTTCTCTAACCAAAAGAAGAGACTTAATTGTTGATCTTTTCATGTACATTGCTTTCCAATTTTTATACACTTTTATATATAGTTATTGTCCATCATTTACATAGTCCTATACATGATTAAATTCTACTTTATAAGTTTATTTGGAATTTGCAATAATTTGAACAGGGCAGGGTCAATGCTGAACTTTGCTTAGCAGACCTTCCATCATAAGATTAAAATTCATATTTTAAACAAAATTTGGGAGTATGTAGAATGACAAGTTTCCTTGAAAACTTTAAAACATTGTAGTAGGAAACCAAACTGATGGTTGCCCTCTGTAACAGCATTAGGGGACATTGTTCCCATGTTTGTCTCCCCTTTAGACCATGAACTCCATGAGGGCGGGGCTTTGGCTTATTTACTGGGTATTCCTACTATTCACCTAGGACCTGGCACATAAAGGGTACACAGTGAATTTTCTTTTTTTTTTTCCTTTTTGTCTTTTTTTACTGACCGGAAACGGGATCGCAACCCTCGGTGTTGTGCCCGCACTGAGCTCAGCCAGTGAGCGGGAACCGGTCTCCACATGGGATCCGAACCCTTGGCGGGAGCGCCGCCGTGCTCCCAAGCGGCGCACTCTCCAGTGCACCACCGGGCTGGCCCCACAGTGAATTTTCTGATAAAATCAATTAATTCAAAATCCACTGGGATTTGGGAGCTCTGTTTTAGGACATGATTGAGAACTCTCTTATATTAGGAAAGTTTTACTTAGATTTGTATCTAGTTCCACCAATTATTGAGAAATTTGTGATCTAGGACAGGTCACTAAACCTTAGAGCCTCAGTTTTCTCATCTGTAAAGTGAGGATAGTAATGAATATCATATAGAGTTATTGTGAGGATTTGGTGAGATAATCTACTATCCTACCAGATACCAAGTCTTACCATAAGGCACGGTTTCTCAGCCTCGACACTGCTGGATAATTTATGATTTTGGGGGGGAAGTGGGCAGCTGGCTGGTATGGGAATCCAAACCCATGGCCTTGGTATTATAAAGTTGTGAGCTAAAGCTGGATAATTTTTGTTGTGGGGACTGCCCTGTGCATTGTTGGATGTTTAGCAGCATCTCTGTCCTCTACCCATGAGATGCCAGTAGTATCGCCCTCCCCCCACCCTGCCCCAGTTAGGATAGCCAAAAATGTCTCCAGATATTTCTAGATGTCCCCTGGGAGGTAAAATTGCCACTGGTTGAGAACCGCTACTATAAAGTTATAGTAATTAATGTGTTATTGCTGTGAGAATAGACAAATAGATTGATGGAACCAAAGAGAGAGACTAAAAACAGATCTCTGTATATGTGGAATGTGATACATAATAGAGAAGGAATTACATGTCAGTGGAGAAGGTATAGGCTATTTACTAAGTCATGCTGGAGCAACTGGTTGAAAAAATACAATCTTATCTCACATCATTCATAAAAACTTTTAGAAGAAAATATGGAAGAATATCTTCATCATTTCTGGGTAAGAAGGATTTCTTAAATAGGACACAAAAGGCACAAAACATGAAAGAAAAGGTTTATACATTTTACATTAAAGTTACATACATAGATCATAAACCAAGTGAAAAGCTAAGTGGCAAATTGGAAGAAATGGTTTGTGACCCAGATATTCAACAGAAGATATGTATTTAGAATATAATGAAGTACCAATCAACACCTAAACACTGACTGTACTAGTTTCCAAGGCCTGCTATAACAGATTACCACAAACTGAGTGACTTAAAACAACAGAATTTTATTCTGTCACAGTTCTTGGGGCCAGAAGTCCAAAATGAAGATGTCAGTAAAGCTGTTTCCTTTTGGAGACTCTGAGGGAGAATTGATCTATAACTCTCTCCTAGCCGGTGGCGGTTACCACCAATCTTTGGTGTTTTGGCTTGTAACTGCATGTTACAATCTCTGCCTGTCTTCACATCGCCTTTTTCTCTGTGTATTTGTATGTGTCTTTACATGGGCTTCTTAGAAGGACACCGGTCATGTTTAGAATCCATCCTATTCTAGTATGACCTCATCTTAACTTGATTCCATCTGCAAGACCCTATTTTCAAATAAGATCACATTCCAAGGTTCAGGTAAACATGGATTTTTGAGGGACACTATTCAACTCCATATAGTCTGCCCTCTGGCCCCCCAAATTCACATATATCTCATGTGCAAAATACATTCATCCCATCCCAGCATCCCCCTAAGTTTTAACTCATTCCAGCATCAACTCTAAATACTAAATCTCATTTAAATATAAACTCAAAAAAACCCCAAATCCCATAATATATATAAATATATTTGGCAGTTGCCTGGTAAGGGGATCTGAACTCTTGACCTTGGTGTTATCAGCACCACATTCTAATGAGGTGAGTTAACTGGCCAGCCCTCCAAACCCCATAATATAAATCATCTAAATCAGATATAGGTGAGACTCTGTGTATGGTCCATCCTGGAGAAAAATTTGTCTCCAATTGTGGACTTGGGAAACTAGAAAATAGGTGGTCTGCTTCCAAAATACAATGGTGGGACAGGCATGAGATAGACACTCTCATTCTGAAAAGGAAAAAATGGGAGGAATAAAGTGGTCACTGGTCTCCTAGCAAGTCTGAAACATAGCAGAATAAATTCTGCTATGTTTCAAGCCCTGAGAATTATTCTCTGTGGCTTGATTAGCCCTCTGCGCCTGAGGAGGCCTCTTCTGTCCCTTCGTCTGTGTCTGTGGTTCTGTCCTCAGAGTCATTCTTCCTTTTTCTTGAAGCATAGCACATATTTGCAGCTAAGTCATTCTATCAGCTCATTTCTTGCCTGAAGTCCGACAGCCTACCTTCATTTCATTTTGGCTCGGTCCGCTTTAGTCCAGCACGTCAGTGTTTCTGCTGGTATAACATTCTCAAAAACCTTGTGCATCTTTCTTGTATGTCAAGGGGATCCACACCATTAAACAAGAGAGTTCTCCACATATCCTTCCTAGATAACCCCATCTCTACTCCTGTCTTCTGCTGAGATGGTTGATTAGATCCATAAGTCTCATACCTAATCTTTTCAGCAAATTTTGTCCAGCTACAGACACCCTTGACTCTATTTCCAGAACACATTATATGGATAGGCAGAAAATTTTCCACATCATCGAGTGCTAGTTCCTTTTTGCTTAACAGTTTCTTCCTCAATCTATCTCTTTCCTCTCATGTTTTACTAGAAGCAACAAGGAGAACCAGGCCACACTGTCCATGCTTTTCTTGGAAATCCTTTGAAGTAAATATCCAAGTTTATTACTTACAATTTCTACTTTCCACGTAACAGTAAAACACAATTTACTGAGTCTTTTGTCACCTTGTAACAAGGATCACTTTTCTTCCAGTATCCAATAACATGTTTTTCATTTCTATCTGAGACCTCACCAAAAGCACCTTAACCTCCATATTTCCATCAACAGTCTCCTCAAGGCAATCTAAACTTTCTCTATCATGTGCCCCCAAATTCTCCTAGCCTCTACCCATTCATTATCCAATTCCAAAGCCACTTCCACAATTTTAGTTATTTGTTACAGCAGCACCCTACTTCCCAATACCAAAATCTGTATCAGTCAGGGTTCTCCAGAAACACAGAACCAATAGGGTATACAGATAGATGATAGAAAGACAGACAGATAAGCAGATAGTGCTGAGACATAGCATTCTTCTCTGGGAAACTCCAAATTTTGATCTTTAGGCTTTTCAACTGTTTGAGTGAGGACCACCGACATTATTAAGGGTAATATTCTTTACTTAAAGTCAGCCAATTGTAGATGTTAACCACATCTACAAAATGTCTTCACAGCAACACCTAGAGTAGTGTTTGATTAAAAAACTGGGTACTATAGCATAGCCAAGTTCATATACAAAACAAAGCATTACACTAACCAAACAGAAAATGGGCACAGCACAGTAAATTGTTCTGATCACTTGGAAATCTGGTGAAGTTGAAGATTCCTATACAAGTGATAGCAACTAGTTTTTGCACTTGCTACTAGTACATGGCTTGAGTCTCTTTTACCCTTTTGGTAGTTAACAATTCTTTGTATTACATACATGCTTCTGGATATCTCTCTTTCTAGTCAAAGTTAACAACCAGGTACACTTCTTAAAGTTAAATACATTAGGAAGATTTCCTGTTCATTTAGAGCCACCTCTCAGTGGGGCTGTGATTCTATGGCTATTCACTTTCAAGTGGTGCCAACACACTGTGCAGACAGACTTATCAGAAAATCAGGCCTGGATTTTTTTCTTCCTCATTTTTAATTGGCCATGGGCTATAGAAGTGAGTTGAGGGCTGGCCCGGTGGCGCACTGCTACAGTGCGCCGCTTGGGAGTACAGTGGCGCTCCCGCCGAGGGTTCGGATCCCACATACAGACCGGTTCCCGCTCACTGGCTGAGCGAGGTGCGGGTGCAGCACCGAGGGTTGCGATCCGTTGCCGGACACGAAAAAAGACAAAAAGGAAAAAAAAAAAAAAAAGAAGTGAGTTGAAGGACAGGTGTCAATGTTGCAGTAGCCATGGGAGTCTCAGTCACTAGCACATGCAAGTCACTTGTATGTTTACGATGAGCTCAAAGTCAATCTCATATGTGTGGTAGGTACATATCTGTAACTCTTACTTTCTCTTGATGATATAATGCTCTTGCACCTGTTGAATTTATGGTTTGAAGAGTCAGAGAATATCTAGTTTATGATGAGCAGCTCAGGTCACAGGATAACATATGATGTACCATGTTAATATTACTGTCTCTGTGGGAGCTGTTTTTCAAAAAAATTGTGCTTGTCTACAGAAGAAAGCATAACTTTGTCACAAAATCCTGAGGTTTGAGCTATAATTATCCTATTGTGACATGGAAGAGGCTTTGTTTTATCCTTATCTGCCACAGACACTTTGAACACCATTCGATCTGCTGGTCATATGGCCCAGGTAGTAGATGAGCTTGTATGGCAGTCTGGATCTGCTTTCTTTCCTCGATCTGGGCCCCACTCAAGACTGGTAGTCTTATGCGTTACTTGGTCAGAGTAGCAGCCCAAATGTGGCATATGTGCATCCACAATCTAGAAATTTACTAGGTTCTGTACCTTTTCTTTAGTGGTAGCAAGTGCTAGATGCAACTTGTCCTTCACCCTGGAGAACATATCTTGACGTGTCTCACACCACTAGACCCCCAGATACTTCATTGACGTAACACTCTCTGTCTTAGTCTATTTGGCTGCTATAACAAAATATTATAGACTGAATAGCTTATAAGCAACAGAAATTTGTTTCTCACAGTTCTGGAAGCTGAAAAGTCCAAGATTAAGCCATTGGCAGATTTGGTATATGGTGAGGGCCTGTTTCCTGGCTCATAAATGACACCTCTAGCTGTGTACTGACATGAAAGGGGCTAGTTAGCTCTTTGAGACCTTCCCTTTTTAAAATTTCTTTTTTTCTTTACCTTTAAACAATACTCTGGTAGGGGGGCCTCTTTTATAAGGGGACTAATCCCATCCATGAGGGCAACACACTTATGACCTAATCACTTCCCAAAGCCCCATCTCCCAATACCATCACCTTGGTTTCAACATATGAATTAGGTGCGGGGGGAGGGCTGGGGGGGCAGGGGGAGCACAGCATTCAGACCATAGCAGTCTCCTTAATTTTTATGATTTTTATGACATTTATTTCCCACTCTCTGGCATGCATGTGTCTTACAAAGACATCTGGGGTATTTGTTATACAACTTGCTGTTCATTAGGTACAGTCATCAAGATGTCATCAAGGTAGTGAATCAACTACCTATGGAAGTTGGTTAGATGATATGATGTAGAAAGGAGATATGATCTGTCAACCTAAATAACAAGCAAAGAGAGGCTCTGTAAAAGAATAATGAGTTTAATCAGGAATAGAACCTTGCAATGATAGTATGTGTGCCATAGTAGACAATGTGTGTTTGCAGGGAGGTAAAGGAAGACAAAGGCTTTTAAAGGAAAAATGAAGGAGAATTACATAATTGTTTTCAGATAATTATCTTTGGCTACAAGGATCAATAACAAGTGTGACACCAGATTGAGGCTAGACAGGCGGTTGCTACACAGATGTCCTCACAGAAGTATTTTTTGTGTAAGGTTTCAGTGGCCTTTGAGCAAGGTTGTGATTTTGCAGAATCCTTTGTGATAGTTCTTATTATCAGACTCCATTTTGATTCTGAAAACTTTCATGGATCAAAGTATCTATAGTGTAGATTATGACAGAGTGTTAGAGAGTCAACACAGACTTGAGGCAAGATACGGGGGATTGTTACACTTCTCGCTGTGCAATGGAGATGCAAAAAAGATTACTCAAAGCAACATGAATGCAATGAGAAGCCCAAAGGGATTGCACCTCAGCAACTTCTCTGTTAGAAGGAGAAACTGGGTACATCCCTGATTCAAAGTTAGCTTCTGTTTTTATTGTAAAGACAAGGAAATTTCAAAAGAAAAATCAGTTGATTCAATCATTTCAAAAGAACACAAAGACATGGGCAATGTGACAAAAGTTATCTATGGCTAAGTATAGCTTAAACAATAGAATCTAGTAATATCTTTTAAATTAACAATATGACATTCCAAAGTACAATTTGTGAAAAGCTAAGTTGATCAAATTGTGATCATTATCTAATCTAAAATATAGCCTCTCCTTAAATGATTTAAGCAAGTTACATTTTTATGATCAAATCTAAGTATAATTGCCTCTAAATTTTCCACCAACAAACAGCTTGCCCTTAGTAAACATATTTCACAGTTTTCCCTACAGCAATTCTTTCAACATCTTTTTTTTTTGCCACTTTTATTTTATTTATTTATTTATTTATTTATTTATTTTAATTTTTATTGAATCATAATTGATTATACATATTTTGGGGGTTCAACATTGACATATGTTGATCAAATCAATATTACTAGCATATATATTGTTACAAATCATACTTATTCTTTATGCCCCTTGTCCAATCTCTCCCCATCCCCCTTCCCTCCCCCCACACCTCTAATAACCCTAGATTTCTTCTCTCCTTCTGAAAGAGTAGTGATTACTCTGTTGATTTGTTGCCTAGATGATCTGTCCAATGCTGAGAGGTGTGTTCAGGTCACCCACTATTATCATAGAGCAGATGCTTCTTCTGTCACTCTAGAATGGGCTTTATGGAGAGAGACATCCTCTTCTCTTCTTTGGTCTCTGCTGGTGGCTCTCCTTGTGTCAATGCACTCCAGTGGCTGGCAGACCACCTGTGTGGTGGTCATGGTGTCTAGCAACTTTTGTGGCAGCCGTAGTTATTGTGGTGGCTGTGGTGGGCCACCCACATGGAGGTGATGTTTTTGGCATGCTCCTTGGCACTGGCAGTGTGCCTCATCTTTCAACATCTTTTAACAACAATTAGTATGTTAAATAATCAAAGTGCATAATCCCATCCCTAAACAGTGATTAGAATTGATTAGATGGGCTTTTGCCTGCTAGCTGTAGGCTGTTGCCTCCTAGCTAAGGACTTTTTTCACATAAGTTTTTTAGCTGAAGAGCCCTGTCTAAAAACCAAATGAGAATCAAGATTTCTAACCCTCTACAGGGGATGTACTTCTGTCTCTGCCAGGTGAAAGCACACTGCCTCTGGTTGTCTTTGCATGTGCCTGTGTGTCTTTGCATGTGCGCACACGCGTGCGCACACACGCACACACACACACACACACCAGAGAAGGAGAGAGAGAGAGAGAGATGACCACATTTTCTCTGACAGCTAAGTGCTGGTGTTCCACTTGGTCTCTGCCACTCTAGGATTTCATCAAACATATTGAATTCAGGGAGCCAATTTCTATGGCATTCCTGTCATTCCCGAGTTGAAGAGAACGGCCAATGCAGAGCCTTTCAAAGATGCTGGTGCTCCCCTCATCAAAGCATTTCTCAAAGCCTGGATTAAAGAATTGTCCTACATTTTTAGGAGACTGTGGTCAAATGATCATTCGGCCATCTTCAAACCAGAAGTCATATATCTCTTGCTCTTTTCAAACCCCTTAATCTGGCTTTCACTTCTATCATTCCAATGCTGTTTTTAAGATTATCAATGACCTCTTGTTGCTGAATCCAAGGGACACTTCAACTTTCAGCAGCATTTAAAGTTTTCTATTTTTGGCTTCCATGTTGCCATCCTCTTTTTGAGTTTATTATGTATCTCTGATTGCTTCTTCTCTGTCTCATGACTGGCTCTTCCTCCACTATTCATCTTCTAATATTAGAGTGACTTAGGACTATTTCCTTGGCTCTCGTCTTTTTTTGCCACACTAACCTCTCTCCGTAGGTCATCTCATTCTTTCTCATCACTTCAGTTATCTATATTCCAATTGTGCTCAACTTTATCTCTAGGCCAGAATTTTCTTTCCAGCTTTAGACATGCAGAACTGACACCATTATCTTCAACTGTCCTCATCTTATTCTCCACTGATCTTCATCTTACAAAATGGTATCACCATCCAGTAGATGCTCAGCCAAACATCTAGGAATTATTTATGAGTCCTCAAATTTCTTTACACCCAATCAATTCTAACACCAAATCTTATTGGTGCTGTTTCTAAATATATCTCCAATACATCAATTTTTCTCTGTCTATATGTCTACATGCTAGTATTTATGACTATCACTTCTTTCCTGGATTATGACCACAGCCTGGTAGCACAAACATCCAAATCATGGTATTCTGGAAGGGGAGAAGAGAAAAAAAAAAAGGCATTGAAAACCTATTCGATAAAATAATAGCAGAATAGTTCCCAGGGATTGGTAGAGATACAGAATTCCAGATCCAAGAGGCTCAGAGATCCCCAAACAGATTCAATCCAAAAAGGTCTTCTCCAAGACACATTGTACTCAAACTGTCAAAAGTCAAAGACAGAGAGAATCCTAAAAACAGCAAGAGAAAAGCATCAAGTCACCTATGAGGGAGTCCCTGTCAGACTAACAGTGGACTTCTCGGCAGAACCCCTACAGGCCAGAAGACAATGGGATAATATATTAAAAGTACTAAGAGAAAAAAAACTAGTAGCCAAGAATACTATACCTGGCAAGGCTGACCTTCAGAAATGAAGGGGAAATACTGTATTTCTCAGACAAACAAAACTGTGCGAGTTCACCACCACATGATCAGATCTACAAGAAATCCTCAAGAGAGTCCTTCACCTGGAACCCCCAAACTGATAATCACCACCATGAATACATGAGAAAGAATAAACCCCACTGGCAGAGTAGATATGCAAATGAGAAAGGGAAAGAAACCATACCATACCATCTCAAAAATCCAATGAACACCAAAGACAAAGAAGAAAAGGGAGAGGAACAAAAGATATTTAAAATAACCATATGACAAGCAATTAAATGCCAGGAGTAAAACAATACCATTCAGTAACAACCCTAAATGCAAATGGATTGAATTTCCCACTCAAAAGACATAGACTGGTTGAATGGATTTAAAAACTTGACCCAGCTATATGCTGCCAACAAGAAACCCACCTCACCTGTAAAGACTCAACAGACTAATAGTGAAGGGATGGAAACAGTATACAATGCAAACGGAAACCAAAAATGAACTGGAGCAGTGATTCTCATACTGGATAAAATAAACCTTAAACTAAAAGTTATAAAATGAGACAAAGAAGAGGATTATATAATGATAAAGGGATCTATCCACCAAGAAGACATAACAACCATAAATATGTGTGCATCCAACATTGGAGCACCCAGATATATAAAGATATATATAGACCTAAAGACAGAGATAGGCCCCAATCAGTAATAGTTGGGGACCTGAACACCCCTCTCTCAGCACTGGACAGATCATCTAGGCAATAAATCAACAGGGAAAGACAGGATTTAAGCTATATTTTAGACCCATTGGACTTGGCAGACATTTTCAGAACATTTCATCCAATAACTAGAGAATATACATTCTTCTCATCAGCACATGGAACATTCTCCAAGATAGATCACATGTTAGGTCACAAATCAAGTCTCAATACACTTTTAAAAATTGAAATAATTTCAAGTATCTCCTCAGACCACATTGGATTAAAACTAGAAATCAGTAATAAGCAAAACTTTGGAAACCATACAAATACATGAAAATTAAAGAACTTGCTCCTGAACGACCTATGGGCCAAAGAATAAATTAAACAGGAAATTTAAAAATGTCTTGAAACTAATAAAAATAAAGACACATCATACTAAAACCTATGGGATACTGCAAAAGCAGTACTAAGGGGAAAGTTTATTGCAATGAATGATTACATAAAAAGAATAGAAAGTCTTTAAATAAACAACCTAATGTTTTACCTCAAAGAACTAGAAAAACAAGAACAACCCAATTCCAAAGTTAGTAGATGGAAAGAAATAATTAAGATCAAAACAGAACTCAATGAAACAGAGACCAAAAATACAATACAAAAGGCCAATGAAACAAAAGTTTTTTTTTGAGAAGATAAGAAAAATAGACAAACTATTAACAAGACTAACCGAAAAAAGAGGAGAGAAGACTCAAACAACAAAAATCAGAAATGAAAAAGGTGACATCACAACTGATGTATACCACAGAAATACAAAGAAACATTAGAGATTATTATGAACAGTTACATGCCAACAATTTGATAACCTGGAGGAAATGGATAAATTTTGGGACACATACAAATTATCAAAACTGAACTGAGAAGAAATAGAAAACCTGAACAGACCAATAATGAGCAACAAGATTGAAGAAGTAATCAGAAGTCTTCCAACAAAGAAAAGCCCAGGATCAGATGGCTTCCCTGCTGAATTCTACGAAACCTATAAAGAGGAATTAGTACCAATTCTTTTCAAACTATTCCAAAAGATTAAAATGGAGACCATTCTCCCAAACTCATTCTATGAGGCTAGCATCACCCTGATACTCACATCAGACAAAGATACAACAAAAAAAGAAAACCACAGGCCAATGTCCTCGATGAACATAGATGCAAAAATCCTCAACAAAATATTAGCAAACAGAATACAGCAGCACATTAAAAATATTATACATCATGATCAAGTGGGATCATCCC
The DNA here is from genome assembly GCF_000696425.1 of Galeopterus variegatus. Classification (NCBI taxonomy): domain Eukaryota; kingdom Metazoa; phylum Chordata; class Mammalia; order Dermoptera; family Cynocephalidae; genus Galeopterus; species Galeopterus variegatus. The sequence goes on along the minus strand of NW_007728599.1, from coordinate 268,655 downwards.
AGGGATGCAAGGGTGTTTTGACATATGCAAGTCAATAAATGTGATACACCACATCAACAAAATCAAGAACAAAAACCATATGATTATCTCAGCAGACCCAGAAAAAGCATTTGACAAAATTCAACATCACTTCATGATAGACTCTCAGCAGAGCTGACTAGTTAGCTCAGTTGGTTAGAGTGCAGCGTTATAGCACCAAGGTCATATATTCGGATACCCATACTTGCCAGCTGCCACAAACACACACACACACACAAACACACACACAAAAAAAGATATAAGTGCTTAAGAAATTTGATATAGAAAGAAAATATCTCAACACAATAAAAGCCATGTGTGACAAACCCACTGCCAATATTAAGGAACAAAATAAGGATGCCCACTCTCACTACTCCTATTTAGTATAGTATTGGAAGTTCTTGATGGAGTAATCAGGCAAGAGAGAGAAATAAAGGACATCTAAATTGGAAAAAATGAAGTCTAATTGTCCCTGTTCACAGATAACATGATCTCCCTGTTCGCAGATGACATGATCCTATATATGGAAAACTCTAGACTCTACCAAACAACTCTTTTTTTTTTTCCTTTTTGTCTTTTTTTGTTTCCGGCAACGGATTGCAACCCTCAGTGTCGTGCCCGTACCGGACCGGGACCAGCAATGGGATCGCAACCCTCAGCGCTGCGCCCACACCTCGCTCAGCCAGTGAGCAGGAACCGGTCTGTATGTGGGATCTGAACCCTCGGCGGGAGCGCCGCTGCACTCCTAAGCGGCGCACTGTAGCAGTGTGCCACCGGGCCAGCCCCTACCAAACAACTCTTAGAGCTGATAAGTGAATTCAGTAATTGTGCAAGATACAAAATCAATATACAAAAATCAGTAGCATTTTTATTCTCCAACAATGGACTAGCAGAAAAAGAAATCAAGAAAGTGAGCCCATTTACAATAACAATCAAAAAAATAAAATACCTGGAATAAATTTAACCAAAGAAGTGAAAGATCTCTAATGAGAACTACAACTCACTGATAAAAGAAATTAACAGGACACCAAAAGATGGAATGGCATTCTATATTCATGGATTAGAACAATCAATGTTGTGAAAATGTTCATACTACCCAAAGCAATCTACAGATTCAGTGTGATCCTGATCAAAACACCAATGACTTTCTTTACAGAAATAGATAAAACAATTCTAATATTCATATGGAACAGCAAAAGACCTCAAATAACCAAAGTGATATTAGCAAGAAAAATAAAACTGGAGGAATTACACTTTCTGACCAGATTATATTACAAAGGTATAGGAACCAAAACAGCATGGTACTGGCATAAAAACAGATGCATAGACCACTCGAACAGAATAGAGAACCCAGAAATCAACCCATGTACCCACAGCCAAGTGATCTTTGACAAAGGCACCAAGACCATACATTGGGGAAAGGACAACCTCTTCAATAAATGGTGCTGAGAAAACTGGATATCCATATGTAGAAGAATGAAATTAGACCTGTACTTCTTGCCATATACCAAAGTCAACTCAAAATAGGTTAAATACTTAAATATAAAACCTGAAACTATAAAAATCCTAGAGGGAAACACTTCAGGATGTAGGAATGGAGAAAGACTTAATGAATAAGAACGCTAAAGCACAAGCAACCAAAGATAAAACAAACAAATGGGATTATATGAGGCAAAAAGCTTCTGCACAGCAAAGGAAACAATCAACAGAATGAAAAGACAACCTACAGATGGGAGATAATATTTGCAAACTATAAATCCAACAAAGGATTAATATGCAGAATGTATAAGGAACTCAAACAACTCAACAGTAAAAAAGCAAATAATGTAATTAAAAAATGGTCAAAGGAGCTGAATAGACATTTCTCAAAGCAAGACATACAAATAGCCAACAGGTATATGAAAAAATGTTCAACATCACTTACCATCAGGGAAATGTAAATCAAAGCCACTTTGAGGTATCATCTCACCCCAGTTAGACTGGCTATTATCAAAAAGACAGAGAATAACAAATGCTGGTGAGGATGTGGAGAAATGCAAACACTTCTACACTGTTGGGGGGACTGTAAATTAGTACAGCAATTATGGAAAACACTATGGAGGTTTCTCAAACAACTGCAGATAGAACTATCTTATAATCTAGCAATCTCACTACTGGGTGTATACCCAAAGGAATGGAAATTATTATGTTGAAGGGATACCTGCACTCCCATGTTTATCACAGCTCTATTTACAATGGTCTAGGTATGGAACCAATCTAAATGTCCAACAATGGATGACTGGATAAGGAAAATGTGGTATATGTAGATAATGAAATATTACTTGGCCATAAGAAAAGAATGAAATTCTGCCATTTGCAGCAACGTGGATGAGCTTGCAGAAAATTATGTTAAGTGAAATAAGCCGGGCACAGAAGAGAAATACGACATGTCCTCACTCATAAGTGGGAACTAGAATTAAATAAATAAATAAATAAGAAAGGAAGGAAGGTAGGAAGAGAGAAAAAAAAACAATCACAATAATACGTTGAACTTTCATGACAGAATAGAACTGGGGTTACTAGAAGTGGGAAAGAGGGAGGGGGAGGAGGATCAGTGGGAAATTGGTTAATGGACACAAAGAATGATTACGTATTATAGTGGTGAATAAGCTAATTCTCCTGATTTTACCATCACATACTGTACACAAGTATTGATAGTCAACTCTGTAACCCACATATATGTATAATTGATTGTTTCAATAAAAAAAACCTCCCTCTAATAACTCCCAGAAATTCTTACAATTGCACTGTAATTATAATTGTTTTGTATTTAACTTTATGATTTAAAAAGTGAATTAAAAAATATATTATTTAAATATTAAAAAATGCAAATGAGATAATAATCTCTCCTTCTGAAAACCTTTCAGTGGTTTTCCATTATTCTTAGGAAAAGACTCAAAACTTACTATGGCCTTCAAGGCACTGTGTGATGGAGTCTTGCCTACTTCCCAGCATCATTTCCTGCCATTCCCTACTCCTGCTAAACCCTCTAGCCACACTAGCATTCTCCCATTTCCTTGTTGGTGCCATATGCACTCTAATCTCAGGTGTTTCAGAGAACTTGGATTGTTCTCTCTTCCTAGAACACTCTTCACCCCCTCATCACCTGGCTAATTTCTATTATTCTTTAGATGTCAGACTAAATGTCACTTCTTCTGAGAAGACTGCCTAGATGCAGTTCAAGCTCTCAGTATTTTCCCTTTTAATAATTACTTTTCTGATTATTTGCTCCATATCTCATTCCTGCTAGATTGTAAGTACCCTGAGAAAAGGGGTACCCCGAGAAAAATACCTAATACAGTGTCTAGTATATAGTAGGTGCTCAATAAATGTTTATAGATTGTTCATAAATGAATAAATGGAAGAAAGGGTCAAATTGTATTTTATTGCATATTGGTGAATAACAATGGCCCAACTGTATTCATTGAATAATCTGTATTCCTCATAATTTATGGTACCTTCCTTTTCTTATATTACGTTCTTATATACTAGAGTCTCTTTCTAGGCAATATCTTTAATCCCATTGATCTGTCTACATGAAATTATGCCAGGATCATCCTGTGTTTTTTTTTTTTTAAATAAATTTTTTATTTTGGAATAATTTAGATTTACAGAAAAGTTACAAAGAGAGCACAGACAGTTCCCATATACCCCTCACCTAATTTCTTGTATTAACATGTTACATTACCACAGTACATTTGCCAAAACTAAGAAACTAACATTGCCACATTCTTATAAATGACAATTATTATAAATGCCAGACTTTATTTGAGTTTCACCAGTTTTTCCGTAATGTCCACTTTCTGTTCCAGGATCCAATCCAGGGTACTGCATTGCATTTAGTTGCCATGTTTTCTCAGTCTCTCTGGTATGTGATAGTTTCTCAGTCTTCACTTGTTTTTCATGATGTTGATGGTCTTGATGAGTACTGGCTAGGTATTCTGTAGAATGTCCCCCAATCTGGGTTAGTCCAATGTTTTCTCATGATTAGACTGGGCTTATCGATTTTTGCAAAGAATATTACAGAGATGAAGTGCCCTTCTTATCACCTCCCATCATATATCTATTAGAGGAAAATAATACCCATGTGTATTAGTCTGTTGCTTATAACAGAATATCTGAAACTGTGTAACTTATAAAGATACAATTTGTTTATTATAGTTTGGAGGCTGGGAAGTCCAAGGCGCAGGAAACACATCTGGTGAGGGCAGATGACTGGTGGTGGTGACTCTCTACAGTGATGCACGGTGTCATGTGGCGAGAATGGGCTGTGCAAGACTGTTAAACTTTTCACTTGCTCTACTTATAAAGCCATTGGAACCATGCCCATGACAAAAATTAAACTGTTAATGCATTACTCCACGAACAGATCAATCCATTCTTGAAGGCATAATCTTCACCATCCAATCACCTCTCAAAGGCGCCACCTTTCAAATACCATAATTCGATTTCCCACCCTCTTAACACTGTTACAATGAAGATCAAGTTTCCAATACATGATCTTTTGTAGAACACAATTGACCCATAGCAGCATGTGATAGCACTGATGATGTTAACTTTCACCACTTGATTAAGGTGGTGTTTGTGTTTTCTCCACTGTAAAGTTACTATTTTCCCTGTCCCCCGATCTATTCTTTCACAGAGTATTACTAAATCTAGCCCACCCTCAAAAGGGAGAGGGTAGCTCAGTCTAATCATGAGAAAATATTGGACTAACCCAGATTCTATAGATTACCTAGCCAGTACTCATCAAGACCATCAATGTCATGAAAAACAAGTGAAGACTGAGAAACTATCACATACCAGAGAGACTGAGAAGACATGGCAACTAGATGCAATGCAGTACCCTGGACTGGATCCTGGAACAGAAAGTGGGCGTTACGGAAAAACTGGTGAAACTCAAATAAAGTCTAGCATTTATAATAATTGTCATTTATAAGAATGTGGCAATGTTAGTTTCTTAGTTTTGGCAAGTGTACCATGGCAATGTAAGATGTTAAATATGCGGGAAGCTGGGTGAGAGGTATGTGGGAACAGTTTGGGCTCTCTTTGTAACTTTTCTATAAATCTAAATTATTCTACCTCCTAAAGGTGGGAGGAACTACATGTATTATTTAGAATTCTTCTGAACAAGAATTCACCACTATTTTAAGTATAGTTTTGTAACACATTTAAATTTTCTGTGAAGGGCTAATCTTCACCTGTTTTTTAAAAAATTGATTTGACATTCTTACAAAAGGTATTTGAATTATTATCTTTAAATCATGTTACAATTTTAAAAATTAATTTGATGACTGATTAGATTTGCACTTAACAATACATTAACTTGGAGAGGACTGACATCCAGGAGTATGGTATTTGTCTCCGTTTAGTCAAATCTTCCTTTATATTTCTAGGAATTGTTATGATCTGATAACTACATTCTGAAAGCACATGGACAGATATGCAAGGATTGGTTTTGCAGTCAGACATCACTGGGGAAAATGCCAACAAAACCCATGCATTCTTTGAGGTCAGGTACCAGGTGTGATTTATCTTTGTATTCCACACTGCTGGCACGCACTGGCACACATGAGCCTCATTGCATGCTTGTTGAATAAACAAATAAATCAGTGAATGAATAGTGACTTAAATTCTTGGCCTTAAACTCTCAACCACACCAAAGATTTGTTATGATCGTTGTTATGATACACCAGCTTCCATGGATGATTTATTTTACTTGTTTATATTATCTGAACAACTTGTCACTAGATTTTTTATTAGTATCAGCAATATTTCATATTCAAGTTTAAATGATGACAGAATCACTAAAAATGACATAAATTTAACAGCACGGAATGTATGCATACTATCAGTCCAAAAGATTGAAATATAATCCTGTAGAATATTACTTTTAAAAAGCAGAATATAAAATCACATCCAAGACATGATTACAATGATGTAAAATAAATTAAGTTTGTACATGGTAACAAGCATATATTGTTTATGCTGCTAAGCATCCATTCTCTCTTTTTTTTCCTAAGAGCATGTATGTTTTGTTTTTGAGTAAACCACTTCTCTCCAATTCTCAGCCATGTGAGTGGGTTCTGATAATTCGTGTCAATCTGAACTTCATCCCCCTGGCCAAAGTGGTTGGAGGATGGGCAGGTAGCCCAATCAGAGCCCATTTGCTAGGGCTTCTGGGAAAGAAAGCTTTTTTTCAGTTCTGTGGGAGCTACCAAAGGGACCCTCTCTCTTTTGATAAGGTGTGAGGATGTGGGATGTGGAACTTCTGCAGCTACCACTGTCAGAGGGCCTATGTGGTATAATAGGAAATGTATTTGGTCTTTGTACCCAGTTCCTGTCACAAAGCACCTAACCCCCTTGGAATTTCTTGAGTAATAGGAATGTCTTTTGTTATTCATAATGAGCTCCTTTTGATCACATCTGAGTTAAGGATGTGGACCCTAGATAGCCTCAGGATGGGGTCAGTCACCAGAAAGGTCAAGGGATTAGATTAGAGGACTAGAACTTTCATCACCACCCACCAACCTCCAGGAAAGGGAGGTAGTGTGTGTCAGGGGGTGAAGGGGGGGGTGCTGGAGACTAAACTATTTAAAACTTTTGGATAACAGTAGTTGATGAGCTTCTGAGTCTCTGGACATGTGGAGGGTCTGAGCAGGTGGCACCTAGAGAGGGCATGAAACTCCTCTGCCCTCCCCCCATCCCTCCCGCTATTCATCTCATCATCTGGCTGTTCATCCGTATCCTTTGTAATATCCTTTATAATAAACTGGTATGGGCTGGCTGGCTAGCTCAGCTGGTTAGATCATGGTGCTGATAACACCAAGGTCCGGGGTTCAATCTTTGTACAGGTCAACTGACAAAAATAAAAACAAAAATCGGTAAACCTAAGTAAAGTCTCTCCCTGAATTCTGTGAGCCATCCTAGCAAATTAATCAAATCCGAGGAGGGGGTTGTGGAAACTCTGGCTTGTAGTAAGAAGTACAGTCATGTGCCCCATAACGATGTTTCAGTCAACAACAGACCGTATATATGAAGGTAGTCCCATAATATTATAATGGAGCTGAAAAATTCCATAGCCGTCATAATGTCATAGCACAACACATTACTCATATGTTTGCAATGATCCTGGTGTAAACAAACCTACTGCGCGGCCAGTCCTATAAAAGTCTAGCACATACAGTTATGTACAGTACATAATACATGTTGATGACAATAAATGACTGTGTTACTGTTTGTGTATTTTAGAGTGTACTCCTACTTACAAAGTTTGCTATAAAACAGTTACAGCAACCTTGTGCATCCTGTGTTTACCGAGTCTCTTGATTGCATCATTTTCTCTTGTGCTTGATTTAACCTTGTGTTGTTTTGTTCCTCATGGCCCCTAAGCATGCAAAATCCACTGCTAATGTTGCTAGTTAGAGGCTGTATAACATAGGATACCCAGTTGCTGTCTGCTGGAGAATTGTGGACCCCCCCACCCCACCGCCAGCCATCAATCTGGTCACAGAAGTGTGCTGTAGTGAGTGTGAAAGGAGAGGGGAGAAAACAGTTTATTTTTTTCCTTTACCTTGGGACTTCCCAGGGTCACCACGTGGAATCTGAGGATAAAGTCATGGTGGCAAGCAGAATAGTGTAGATGAGAGAAACTTTGTGCTTTGTGATTTAGTTTGAGCTGCTGGGTCAAGTCTCATTTGAAGCTAGACCTACATCTAGACTTTTTATTTTTTATTTATTTTTATTTATTTATTTATTTATTTTTATTTATTTATTTTTTTGTCTTTTTCCATGTCCGGCAACGGATCGCAACCCTCAGTGTCGCCCCCGTACCGGACCGGGACCGGCAACGGGATCGCAACCCTTGGCGTTGCCCCCGCGCCTCGCTCAGCCAGTGAGCGGGAACCGGTCTGTATGTGGGATCCGAACCCTCGGCGGGAGCGCCTCCGTGCTTCCCAAATGGCGCACTAGCGCAGTGCGCCACTGGGCTGGCCCATACATCTAGACTTTTTAGCAATTCTCTTATTATTTGGTGATTTACAATAGAAATATCTGATAGATATACTGGCAAGGACTTGAAGAGAACAGGAGAAAATGAAAAGCATTTTGATTTGTTGTAGTGATGAGATTAACTTTTTTCTCTTTTTGATTTTTACTAATATTGTTCCTGTGACTCATAACTGGCAAAGGTTTCTGGATGTTGAAAAAAATTCAAAAGACAGAGGGTCTCAATAGGCACAGTATTGTAAATATTGTATATTTACAACCTATCATTCACTCTAAGTAGGTGTCATGCCAGTTCTCTTAATTCTCTTTGGTATTAAGCATGAACAAGTAGGGGGCTCAGTGTCAGACAACATGCTCTCGGGATGGAAGCAAGGCCACGTCACAAGCATGTACGGTGAATAGACATCTTACCAGTGGTCTTATATGCGGCACTTTTCAAATCTTTGTAGGAAAAACAAAGACTACAAGAATGAAATCTGGGTTTATCAATTTTATTTAGTGTCAGTACACTAGAACAAAATGAGGCTGCACAATAAATATTTCCTCAGTCACCAAGCCTCTTTTTTTCTCTCAGAGCCCTGCTTTGCTGCCAACTCTGCCAAACACCATCCCCAGCTCTCAGGAGTCAAGGTGAGCCTCACTCTCTGGTGTCTTCCTTTATGCAGCATAATGCAAGGGAGTCCCTTACCTCCTCCAGCTGTCAGAGAGATGCTCTGAAAAACATCCTTTAGGTTTCTGATTAGTCATGAGAAGAGGGAGAATACAAGACAGAAAGACTCCAAGGACAGAGAAAGAAGGGAAAGGTGTCAAGAACCTATTTAAGTAGAAATGCTTAAAGTGAAGGGACTAAAAACTGTAAGAAATGACAGAAATACTTTATTCAAGTCTTCACAAGGATAAAAGAGTTTATAAAGTCAGCACGAACATATTTGAAAATGTTACTGGGTTTTTATTAACACTGTCCCAACACTACAGAATAAATACATTCAACTAACAGAAGTAACCTGAGAAATGAAGAAAAGACTAGACCTTGTAATTTCAATTCCTCACCTTGTATGGGGACATTAGCCAAGGTCTTTTGGGTGTGCTAAGGGGCACAGCCATTCTACAACCTCTAAGAGCTCTGTGTCCAGCTCATTTCATGGCCATCATACTGGGCACTTGGAAGTTACATGTTCGAGCTTGGCCCAGTCTGGTTTCATTCCAGCACCGAGGCTTTGATCATGTCTCAGTGAACTAATATTTCTATTAGTATTTATGTTTAAAATTCTTAATATTTAGAATCTGTAAGAAAACTACACAGCAAAAACCTGTAGTCTATTTGAACTAAAACCCAAATAAAATAGTGAATTTTTTTAGTGACTCAGAGTCTGGAGGGGTCTGAAAAAGTGATGTTTTTTCACTCTGTTTACAGAAGTTTCATGTTTTTAATGACATAATTACATTAGTCAGATCATACCTCCCCACCTCCCATAGCACCCAGATTTTGCCTCTAAAAATAACACATAACACCACTTTGCATTTTATTCAGGTATACAACAAGCATTTTTTGAGTGCTCATTTTGTCCAGTCCTTGACCTCCAAGTACTCACAGCACGCTGAGGGATATAGACAAGAAAACAGACAATTGCCACATAAAGTGATACGTGCTTGGACAGAGGTAAGAACACTGTGCTTCCCAGGCCACAGGACAGGAAGAATAAAGTGGGAATTACTCAAAGAAAAGGAGAAAGGGCCGAGCCCGTGGTGCACTCGGGAGAGTGCGGCACTGGGAGTGCAGCAGCGTTCCTGCCACGGGTTCGGATCTTATATAGGGATGACCGGTGCACTCACTGGCTGAGCGTGGTGCGGCTGGTCTCAAAAAGGACAAAAAAGAAAGGGAGAAAAAAGAGCCTTTTGAGTCAGAGGAAGCAGCATGTGCAAGCCTTGAGAACTGAGTTCACAGTACTTCTGGGTACTTGTTGCTAATTCCGCAAGGCCAAATCCTAGCTGGGGAAAGAGAGAGGGCAGGCAAGGGTGTGGTGGCAAAGAAAGCACTTTACTCACTTGTTCTTAAACTGCACTGGACCCATTAATGGGTCATTCAACACTACATTTTTTGAAAAAGGATAGAATAGAATAGAAAATATCAAAATGCTTCACATACATTTTGGAAAATATTTGTTTCCGGAGTGCACACTGGAAGCCAACATGGTGCTAAACACATTGTGTTCAGCTACATGGTCTTTTTTTAGTTCCTTCAAGGATCCAGCACCTTTGCCACGTAGAGCCTTCCCACATACTGTTGCCTGATCTGGAATACTCTTGCTTTTCCCTGGCCAACTTTAATCTGTCCAACAGGCCTCAGTTTATTTTATGTATTATTTATTTATTTATTATTATTAATTTTTTTTTACATTTTAAGACGTTGTTGTGGAGCAGTTGGGGTGGAGAGAGAGAGGAAGGGAGAGGGGGATAAGGTGGAAGGATGAGGAAGGGGGAGGGGGACATGGTCGAGGCTCGTGGCACCCCCCTCATTCTGGCAGAGGAGCCCCGGGGGGCTTCCAGCAGTGGCTTGGTTGTGGCTAGGCAGATGAGGACGTCAGGGGGATGTGGCTGTGGCCCTCGGCCCCCTGACCCCCACCCTGTCTCAGGAGCCCAGGGCACTTCTGGTGGTGACAATAAGCCTCAGTTTAAATGTCATTTTTTTGGGAAGTTTTCCCTAATCCCCAGGCTTCAGTAGGGGCTTTTGTTATATGACTCCTTTTGACACTGAAATGGCTGCCCCACTTCAAGAAAGGACCTTGAGGAGTAGGGTCAATTGACAGCTTCCAGCTGTTAACTCTGAGGAGGTTATGCTCTTTTCCAGTGGCCCAGCCAATGACTAAAACTGGTACAAGGACCTGGCCATTTCTTCCCAACGTGGGATTCTTGTAATGTGCAATCTTGCTCCAAAACTCCCCTTTGGATTGGCAAAGACTTTGACAAACCTGCATTGTGGTTCTCATGGCTCCCCCTCTGCTCAATCCTGCTTCCTTCCTTTTCCTTTCACAGGTGTTACTCCCCAATAAAACTTTTGCCTTTCTAACGCCATCTCGGCATCTGCTTCCTGGAGGACTCAACTGCCATGCTTGTGTTGATGTGGCTAGGATATAGAGACTGAAGGGGAGAGTCACAAACTGAGGCTACACAGGTAAGCAAAGCCACAAAACACAGGGCTTTAGAGGCCATGCTAAGTATTTTTGACTTTACTGTTAGGGCAGTCAAATGTCACTGCATATTTTAAGCAGATTGGAGAGGTGTGGGGAATATGATGAAATGTAAATTTAGAAAGACCACTCTGGATATTGTGTGTAGGAAGGACTGGAGGAGTGTGAGACTGAAGGCCAGGAGATCAATAGGCAAGCTATTACTAGAGTCGAAGAAGAGGGGATGGTTGTTTGGACTAGGATGAACCAGAGACAGTGAAGATTTGAGAGATATTTGAAAGGTAGAATCTCCAAGATTTGGTGATTTATTGGATGTGGATGCTGAGGGAAATATAAAAGTCAAGGATGCCCAGATCTCTGGCTTGGAATCTTGTATGTAAAGTGGTGTCAGATACTGAGAAGGGAATCCTGGAGGGAAGCAGGTGTGAGGGGAAAATTGAGAGTTCGACTTTGGACATGCAGTGTTCGAGATGTCCACAGGACATCCAAGGACACTGCAGAGTAGACAGTAGAATATACAGTGCTGGCGTATGAAGGGAGATGCAGGCTGGAGATATCCATCTGGGAGTCCCCAGCACAATGTGTTAAGAGAGGTTTAAGGTATTGTCCTAGGAAACTCTACCATGTAAGGTTCTGGTAGAGGGTAAGAGTTTAGCAAATGAGATTTAGGTCAGGGAATATGGTGTCACAAAAATCTCAAGACGGTGTTTGATAAGGAGGGTCTGTCGAATGCTGCCAAGTGTCTAAGCAAGGTAAGGACTGAAAAATATTCTTTCATTTTAGTGACATCGAGGTCATTGGTGATCTTAGGAAGAGCCATTTCGATGAAGAGGTGGAAGTGGAAGGCAGACTGAAGTGGCTGAAGAGTGAGTGAAATGGGAAGAAATGGAGACAATAAACGTCACAATTCTTTCAAAAATTTGGTTGTGGAATAGGAGGGGGACAGCGCAGTAGAAGGGGAAAATGTAGAGTCGAGATTTGATGTTGTGTTTTGTTTTGAGAGTAGGAGAGACTAAAGTATAGTTGAATGCTGATGGGAAGGAGCCAGTGGAGAAGACAGAGGAGAAAGTCATCATCAAAGGTACCAGACCTCTGAGAAGGTGGGGCAGCTCTAGGGCCTGGGTAGAGGGACTGACGTTGGACAGAAGCAATGCTGCTCCTTTCTTTGAAACAGGACAGAATGAGAAAGGCGTGGATGCAGGTGCTGGCAGAGCTGTACGTTTAGTGGTAGGAGACTGAAAGAGTTCCTCTCTGATGGCTCTATTTTCTTTGTGACATAGGAGAAAAGGTCATCTACTGAGAATGGAAGGGGAGGTGGAAAGCTTGAGGAGAATGGAGGAGGAGGTTTGAAATAGTCTATAGTTAGTGGGAAAATGCGTTGTTCCATGGATCACAGTGGTCTTCCCAGGAAATGCGGCAGGCCCAGCTGATTTTTAAAACTTTCTATTACAAAATATTTCAAAAATAAACAAAGTAAACAGAATAGTATCGTAAACTGATTGTACCTTTCACCCACCTTCAGTAATTATCATCATTCTGCCATTTTTATCTGTGTCCCCACTTACTCATCTCCAATAGTTACTACTATTAAATTTTTTTTGCAGTTATTTTTAAGGTAAAATTTACATATACTGAAATACAAAAAGATTTATTATACAATTTTGACAAATGAATACACCTCTATAACCTGCACCCCTGTCATGATATAGAAAATTCCATTGTTATTTCTCTATCCACCTCTCCCTCTGGCCCCCAGAGGAAACCACCATTCTGATTTTTTTCACTTTAGATTAGTTTTGCCTGTTCTAGAACTTCATATAAATGGGATCATATAATGTGTACTTTGTTGTATAGCTTCTTTTGCTTAACGTTGTTTGTAAGATTTTTCCATGCTGGTGCATGTATCAGCAGTTCGTTTCTTTATGTTTCTTAGTAATTATTCAAGTGTAGGAATACACCACTATTTATTTATCCATTCAGCTGTTGAAGAACGTTTGGGTTATTTGCTGTTTTATCATATTGTGAATAAAGCTGCTATGGACATTTTTGTAGAAGTCTTTTTTGTAGATATGTTTTTGTTTCTCTTGGCTACATACTAGGGGTGAAATTACTAGCCAAAAGGTAGGTTTATGTTTGACTTTATAAGAAATTACTAAACCTTTTTTCAAAGTAGTTTTTCCAGTTTACATTCCCACCAGCAATGTATAAGAGTTCTATTTGCTCTACATCCTTTCCAACATTTGGTGATGCCAGTTTTTAGAAATTTTTGGCCATTCTAGTGGGTGTTTAGTGGTATCTTACAGTGATTTAAATTTGCATTTTCCTGCTGAGTAGTGATGCTGAGCACCTTTTACTGTGCATATTGACCTTTCATATATCTTCTTTTGTGAAGTGTCTGTTCAGACAACTTGCCTGTTTATTAATATTAATTTTAGGGATTCTTTATATATTTCAATTACAAGTTCTTTGTCAGATATGTTTTTTTTTCCCCCAGTGGTTTTTCATTTTTTAAAAAATTTAAATTTTTTTATTGGTTATGAATATTCATGGATGCAAAGCTGATTGTCACCACTCCTGCCCAAGATGTGATGGCCAGATCCATACTGGCAGCATGCCCATTACCACAAATTGTGATTATACCCCTTCAGATATATGTTTTGTAAATATATTTTTCCAGTTTGTGGCTTGCCTATCCTTTTATTAATGATATATATATATTTTTTTGTCTTTTTCCGTGTCCGGCAACGGATCGCAACCCTCAGTGTCGCCCCCATACCGGACCGGGACCGGCAACGGGATCGCAGCCCTTGGTGTTGCTCCCGCGCCTCGCTCAGCCAGTGAGCAGGAACCGGTCTGTATGTGGGATCCGAACCCTCGGCGGGAGCGCCGCTGCACTTCCCAAGCGGAGCACTATAGCAGTGCGCCACCAGGCCGGCCCTTATTAATGATATTTTTTGATGAAGTTTTAATTTTGATGAAGTCTAATTTATCACTTTTTTTTTCTTTTGTGATTATTGCTTTCTTTTTCTATCTGAGAAAATTTGTCTACTCCCAGGCTTCCTTTTTTTTTTTTCCGTAGAAGTTTTATAGTTTTAGGCTTTACACTTAGGTCATGAATTAATTTTTGTGTATGGTGTGAGGTAGGGGTTTAGGTTTATTTTCTTTATATGGATATTTATCTATTCTAGCACTTTTTGTTGAAAGAATTTCCTTTTCCTATTAGATTGGTGCCTTTGAACTCACCATATACATATGATTCTATTTATGGGTTCTCTATTCAGTTCCAATGATCGGTATGTCTATCCTTATACCGATACCACACAGTCTTAATACTATAGTGTTATAATAGGTCTTGAAGTCAAGTAGTATAAGCCCTCCAGCTTGTTTCCTTTTTCAGGATTGTTTGGTTCATTCTAGATCCTTTGCATTTCCATATATATTTAAGAAACTGCTTGTCAATTTCTATCTCCCCAAAAACCCTGCCTAAATTGATTGTATCTAAGATCAACTTGGGGAGAATTGACACCTTAACAATATTGAGTCTTCTGATCCATGAAATGTGATATATTTCTCCATTTATCTTCATTTTCTCTAACATCTCTTACAAATGTTTTGTAGTTTTCAGTGTACAGGTTTTGCATATACTTTGTTAAATTCATAACTAAGTATTTTATGGTTTTTGATGTTATTGAAAATTGAATTATTTTAAATCTCATTTTCTAATTATTTATTTCTATCCCATGCATGGAGTTGACTAGATATTCTGAGGAGCTATGGGACTCATGTTGTGGGGTTGCTCCAGGATTCCATGGCTGGGTCCTGGTCAGCAAGGAATTTCTTTCATGGAATTGCATGAAATTGGGCTACCAGAATGGTGCTGACATGCTGATGTGGGTTGAATTAAATGATCTATATAGACAAGAGCCCTGTAAAAAAAATTCTTTTTCTCAGTATCCTGTACTCCCTAGGGGCAGCCCTGACCAGGTATGTGGTTGTCCACTCAGCAGAAGAGGGAAACAGCATATCAGAAGAGTTCGTTCTCCCCTTTGTGAGAACATTCATTCTGGCAAGAACCCCTATTCTCTGTATCCTTCTGGGACCTGAAAGAAGGGTACTTCACTATTGTGCCCCCCACCCCTTCAAAGCTTCTGAAATGGATCATTTTAAGAAAATAATTCATTCCAAGGTCATACTGCATCCTTGGCCAAAAATTCATCCTTTATTTCTGTTTAAGTACGCATGAGAGCATGGCCCAGATACATTTCAGGGAAACTGATTCCTTATCATTGCAACATATCATCTGTTGCACAAGAGTTAGTTATGTATCTGAAATGTGGTTGGGCCCAGTTGAGTCTAATTCTGACTTTCCATCATGTTGAACTTTGGAGTCTTTTCAAGTCTGTGGAGTTCAGATGGGAACCATTATGAAAAGCTAATGTGAATGTTCTGTTTACTCATGGCTTTTTTATAGTTTATTTATGCTCTTTTAGACTGGCAAAATTATTCCCATGTTACTTTAGTATTTCTAATTAACCAAAGTGAATATCACTGATGAATAGCAGGGCCTCTCAACAGAAGGGTGCTTTTATGCTGAGATCAGCAGCACTCTGATAACAAAGGAAAGACTAAACCTGTTCTTCTGCACTGATGAGTAACTTTCTGGATTCTTACCTGTTCTTAGCTTTTGTTCCCGGGAAGAAAGAGATAGTGATTTTTCCCCTAGGTCTTAATACGTCTTCAACCAACAAATTTCTTATATAAAAATGTTGATTCTCATAGAACTGGTGTCATAAAAGGCAAGTGCATCTCATGTAACTACAAAGTAATTAGCTGCCTAGATATTTTTTTAGTAAGGAGTCCTGATGTCCACAAGGTCAGCACTCCACTTATCATATGAGTAACATGTTGCAAGGACATCTGCATGGGTTAAAGTGAGAGTTATGGTTTGAACTTAAGAAGCATAACTAATTCATAATTTACCTATAGATAGATATGGGAAGCTGAACAATATGATTTAGAGGCCCAGAAAAGATGCATCCTCTAATGTGTAAATCACAGAATATAACATTAGCCAAAAAGAAGGTATGAATGCATTTAATTCACAGACTCCAGATGCACTTTTCATTCCAAAAAAAAATTTTATATATTCTCTGATAAATATATTACTTGTCTATTTTCCTTCTTCACACCTCTCACTTTAGTGCAAGAAGAATAAGAAGCTTACTAAAAATACATGATCATTCCTAGAAATTTTATACAATTTGTGTGACTTGATTATGTTTCTCATGCTCCTTTCTGCGTAGCACTATTTCTCCATTCTTTTTGGACCTACAGCACCAAAAAGAATGGTGCTTACCTTAGTGATAAGTAATTGCCAATGATCTTAATAGTTGTCTTTTCTTTAAACCTCTCTCCCCCCAATTTTAACCTTCATTAGTACAAAATCAGATTATTCCTCCTAAATTGGGTAACTGAGACAAATTAAAGCCTAATAGGTTTTCTCTTCTCACATAAACTCGATGTTCTCTTATATTTTTAGAGTTAAAAAAATTCATATTGACTTGGGAAAGTGTGACCTGACACTCTAGGGGCAACTGTTAAGAGTGGGTAGTATGTGTTAGTGACACTGAGAGGCTGCTTCCTGCTGCCAACCAGCTCCAGGTGGCAGCAGCAGCCCAGAGGGAAAGGTCAGAGGAAAGAGCTTCCCGAGCAGTGGTAAACCTCCTGGCAATCCCCCTTCTCCTTTGGTAGAAAGTGGGCAAAGCTAAGGCAATGAAGCTCTGACCCTAAAACAACTATGCTTCAACTAATTCTCCAATATAGCACATTTGGATTTTTTCCCTAGATTTTCTCATTTCATAACCTACTAGTACTACAATAAGTGTGGCTGTACACAGGTGAACTTGTCTGATTATTTCTTCTATTATATATATATTTTTGGTGGTTAGCCAGTACAGGGATTGAACCCTGGACCTTGATGTTGTTAGTACCATGCTCTAACCAACTGAACTAACTGAGCTAACCATACATCCCTGATTATGTCTTCATAATAAATTTCTAGAGCTGAAATTGCTCAGTTGAAGGGGTATAAAAAATTCTAAACTTTTTGATTCGGGTTGTCAAGTTACCCTCCAGAAAGGTTTCAATTTGTGCTTTCATTAGCAGGGTATGAAAGTGCCTATTTCCCCATATTCTCACCAACATTCAATACTAACAATCTGTTTCTTTTGCCAGTATGATATGTGGACAATTATTAAAATATAGGGTAGGGTTGTTGGCAGATAATCTTTGTTTCTGAGTTTAGCGGGAATGTTTCTGGAGTTTCAACATTAGTATATAATATTTGCTGGTGGGTTGAGATTTTTTTACTAATTTTTTTTTTTTTTAGCATCAGGAATATATGTTATATGTTATTAAATGGTTTTTGGTATCTTTTAGGGTGACCATATAATTTTTCTTCTTTGAAAATTTATATGGTAAGTTATATTAATAGATTTTCTAATATTGAACCACCCTTACATTCCTGGAACAGATCCTACATAGTTAGGGTGAATAACTCTAATAATTATTCTACTGGATGCAGTGTTTAAAGTTTTATATAGGAATTTTTGTCAAGTGAGATTTGACTGTAACTTTGTGTGTGTGCTCTTTTTGTCAGGCTTTGGAATTGGGATTATGATAGCATTGTAAAAAAAATCATGAACACTTTCTTCTTCTTCTTTTTTTTTTTTCCTTTTTGTCTTTTTTTACTGACCGGTAACAGGATCGCAACCCTCGGTGTCGCACCCGTACCGGGGACCGGCAATGGGATCGCAACCCTCGGCGTTGTGCCCGCACCGCGCTCAGCCAGTGAGCGGGAACCAGTCTCCACATAGGATCCGAACCCTCGGCGCACTCTCCAGTGCGCCACCAGGCCGGCCCAACACTTTCTTCTTTTTCTGTGGTCTGAAAAACTTTAAAGCATACCGAAATTATATTTCTATTTATGATTTGAAATAATTCACCTGTAAAATTATGAGTTTCTGCCTGTTGTTGGGATATTTTTTGCATATCTTTTTTAAAAGTCACCTATAGCTATAAGCTATCTCTAGTATTTCACAAAATGTACTTTGTGAGATACTAGTCCTTTGAGGTACTCTTAAAAAAAGCTTCTGGGTCATATTAGTTTGGAAAAATGCTTAGTGCTTCACAATGGATATAAGCATATATTCATCTGTAAAGAAAAGGATGAGGCCCCATTTGTTTAATACAGCATTATCAAAATTTATTTGACATGAATTTCTTTTATAACATAATATCTGTGGCAGAAGCTGCTGATTGTCCATTGCCCAGATCCCCTCTTCCTATCTTCCTTTGGTATTAGAATCCCTAAGTGTTTACTGGGTACATGGTACTCAGAATGAAGGCTTTCTTTTTTTTTCCTTTCTTTCCTTCCTTCTCTCTCTCTCTCTCTTTCTGTTTGTTTTTGGTCTTTCTTTTAGATAGTTATGACAGTGTGTGATTAAGTTTTGGACAGTGGGATGAGGTTAGATGTGACATGCGCCTCTCCTGAATGGTGCCTTTAAGGGAAAGGACATAGTCTACACTGCTAATTTCCTCCCTTACCAAATGTGATGGAAGGTGCATCATGGACAACAGATGCAAACTGCATATGGAGCATCCCTGAACATCAAGATAAAAGAAGCCTGCGTTTCTGCCTCCAACAAGCTGCCATTTAAGCTGTGGATATAAAAAATATATATATGAAAAAAAAAATACCTCAAACCAAGACACCTTAACCTCCTTTGCTGAAGGCAGTAGCTTGTTCTCCTGTGACTGAGGAAATTAGCCTTGCTTTGCATGAAAACCTGGTTACAACCTGACTGGGGACAGCCTTGCAAGGGGGTGTGCATCCTCCTCAAGAACCACCACAATCACACTTGGTTGCCACTAGAACCATAAATAGAGTCCAATCTCATTCTGTTCTAGGGAGTCAGGTATGCAGTTACCAGGAAGAAAGAGTATTCACCATTATTACAATGCTTGGCTAATATATACAGGTTTCAGTTGGGAAAAAACCTGGAAAAATTTAGAGGAGTAAATTGTAAGAGTGTCAGACCAAAGAAGACAGAATGTAACACTGAATTGGGAAGAATTCATTGGTATGGGGACACTTACTAGAGAGTTCAGATTTAATGTGTTAATTTGTGCAGATGGGGGTGGCTTTAACAGTTTAATGGGTTGGTTGACTGAAATTTTGACTTGGTGGTGGCATGTGTTTAATAAGGATGAGATACCAGAACTTAACTGGCATGAAGAAACGAAGAGGATCCAAAAACTTAAAGAAATAGGAAAGTCGGAGTGGGTTTATCATATGCAAATTATACAGTCATCCCCCACTGTAACTCCTGAGGAGGTCTGAAAGTCATGCCTGTCACTAAAACATTAAGAAATACATTAGTGAGAGGAGAAATACAAAGGCATTGAGAAATACGCTAGGTAGGACTATGATTGCTTTCCTTTGTTAAAAAGATATGACCACGTGAGATGCTGCCATTGAGATGAACTCCCAAATTTCACTAGAAAGGATGTGATCCCAAGTAGCAGAAGTCAAGTGACAGCACTTAGCCATGAAAAACAAGGCAGGTGCATTTACTGTAAAAGGCAGCAGGGAAGCTATCAGTATGCTTTGACCCTGTCTTAGTCCACTTGAGCTACTGTAACAAAAATACTGTAGACTGAGTGGCTTAAACAGCAAACATTTTATTTGCCACAGTTCTGGAGTCTAGGAAGTCCAAAATCAAGGTGCCAGCAGATTCTGTGTCTGGTGAAAGCCTGCTTCCTAGTTCATAGACGGTCGTTCTCTTACTGTGTCCTCACATGGCAGAAAAGATGAGGGGGCTCTCTGGGGTCTCTTTTACAAGGCCACTAATGACCTGATCACCTCCCAAAGGCCCCACCTCTAAGTACCATCACATTGGGGTTAGGATTTCAACATGTGAATTTTGGGAGAAGATATATTGTCTCTAGCAGGCTCATAGGGACCTTTGGCTATAGCTAATTGATCATGATGTACCTTAGAATGAAATAGATGAGCCGCCTGTTCTATGTCTGGTGGCCAAAAACCTGACCAGAATTCACACAATGGAGAGTCATGGCCTCTCACCCAGTTTACAGACTTAAACCAGTTCACAAATGTAGAGTTCCTTAATTGAATAGGAGACTCATCTCCCTTGAGGAGTGCTCCTGCAGCATTGCTGCAAGATACATCATATAGCTTCCTCTAGTCCTTCTCTGAAGGGCCTTCAGCCGTTTGCTAGAGTGGCTGTGCACTAGAAAAAAAAAAGGAATATCCAGACCTTTAAGGTATTAACAGACATTGCCTCTGAATTAATGCTCATTACTGGGGATCCAAAATGACACTATGGCTCACAGTGGGAATATTTGTGATAGGTGATAGATGGAATCTTAGCCTAAGTTACGGGTGGACCAGTTGGTCCACAGATACATCCTGTGGTTATTTCCCCAGCTCCTCCATACATGATTGGAATAAATGTGTTTATGAGTGCCATTGTGGTATAAAGGGCTAACCCTCTATCAAAATAGCAAGCCAGAAGCAATACTGCATCCCTGCAGGAATTGCAGATATTAATGCCACCATAAAAATTTAAAACAAGCTGGGATGCTGATACCTATTGCATCTGCATTTAACATACCCGTTTGGCCTCTGCAGAAGTTGGATGAAGTTTGGAAAATGACTGTAGATTATCAGGTTAGGAGACACCACCATGAAAGGATGGGATTCTCTCTTATAGTATGCAGCATATGCTTTGAATCAGAGATCATTGCATGGTACTATTCCTTCCATAACCGCAGCCTGGAAATCAAGGGGTGGAAGTGGGAGTGGCTCTTCTCACTATTATGTCTGATAACCCATTCACAAGATTTTTGCTTCCTCTTTCAGCTACTTTGAGCTCTGTTGGTTTGGAGATGTTAGTTTCTAACAGGGAGTACAACAATGGTTCCACTGAATTAGAAGATGAAACTCTGACTATTTGAGCGACTTATGTCACTGAACCGACGAGCAGATAAAATAATTACTTGACTGAATGATTGCTTCCTGAACACATGAGAAAATCCAGTTGCTACTATGCAATGGAGGGAAAAAACCCACCTCTGGAGCCAGAAGATTCTCTGAGACTACTTTTAATACTTTCATACACAAAATAAAGGTTATGGAAAACTGTAGCAATTTAAAAAGGGCAGGACTATTGAGGTCCCTTTAGAATTGAAGGTCTAGATCCAGAATGTAAAGACCAGAATGGCTAGTAGAAGAAAGACATCATAAACATCAATTTTGGCCTCAATACCAATTACAGAAGTGAGGATTGTAGTTGCTTTGCTTATTTTCTCTTTGCTTACTATATGTATATTATTTGTATATTTAACTATTTTATCATTCTCTCTTTTTCTCCTTATTATTTTATATACAAGTTGTTGGAAGTTAATTGCATGATTGTGTCTTTAAGTAGCAGAATATGCAGTGGGAATGTGACTGAATCTGAGGAGTATAACCAATGATGGATATAATGACTGTTTGGACCATGTGTCTTATTTTGGGAAGAGTGAGAAAATTTCACTTGTATGAAGGATAGCTGTGTCTTGTTTGGTGGAAACATTTGCTTTAGTGTTGTATGGAAGTTTGAATGTGTATAGAAGGGTGCATATGGAAGCCAGAGGGATGAACTATGCCAGTTATTAACTTATTGCTTCTCAGATTCAAATGTACCTTTCTTTGCCCTTTTTTAAATACTGGAGATGGACCCTGTAAAAACTTCTACTTTGTCAGTTGGCTTGATATTAGTCTTTGTCAATAGAGAGTTCTGGAATGACACTGAAAGGCCATAGGATAAGAAAGATACTTCATTTCCTGGTTTCAGTGAGGTGGTTTTTGACATCATGAAGGAGGCCTGGTAGCAGTCACCTCAGCAGCACTCATGGCCCAGCTGTGACCTGCATCCTTCAGCATATACTCATATCTCTCTGCCACCTAGCAGGCTGCTCCTACTGACCGGCTACAACCAACCTATACCCTTCGGCAAGTTTCTCCACCACCCAGTGGGTCACTCCTATAGACCAGATCCAGCCTACATACATAGTTTGGCAAGTTTCTCCACCATGTGGTGAACAAGCTCTGGTTGCAGCCTTTGGCAAGTTCCTTTACCACCCACAGGTCTCACGTTCCTGTGGCAGCCACACCTTCTCCAAAAAGGTCCAAGTCTTAACTTAGAAATGGGGCCCTTCGAAGGTCTTTGTTCTTTCCTTGTTCATTTTTCAACCTTAGAGATAGCAGGTACTTTTGCACTTGCTCCTTGTGGACAGCTTAAATCTCTTTTAGCCGTTCAGTAGTTAACCACCTTTTACTAGTTAATAATTCTTTATATTAAGTTTTCTCTGTTCTACTTAATGTGTAGTTTCTGTTTCCTTCCTGGACCCTGATTGATGCAGGGGAAGTTGAATTCTTGTGCCCAAATTAGCAGTTTTAAATGGAATTCCTTAGTCTTAGTTGTTTAATATAAATTTTTTAAAAAAAATTTTTATTGGGGGCCGGCCCGGTGGCGCACTGGGTAGTGCGCCGCTTGGGAAGCGCGGTGGCGCTCCCACCCGAGGGTTCGGATCCCACATACCGACCGGTTCCCGCTCGCTGGCTGAGCGAGGCGCGGGAGCAACGCCGAGGGTTGCGGTCCTGTTGCCAGTCCCCGGTCCGGTGCGGAGGCAGCACTGAGGGTTGCGATCCGTTGCCGGACATGGAAAAAGACAAAAGACAAAAAAAAAAAAAAAAA
>NW_007728599.1:237284-245571 GCF_000696425.1 Galeopterus variegatus | reverse complement strand
TATTTTTTGGGTTCAACATTGACAAATGTTGATCAAATCAATATTACTAGCATATTTATTGTTACAAATCATACTTATTCTTTATGCCCCTTGTCCAATCCCTCCCCATCCCCCCTTTCTCCCCCCACCTCTGATAACTCTAGATTTCTTCTCTCCTTCTGAAAGAGTAATGGTTACTCTGTTGATTTGTTGCCTAGATGATCTGTCCAATGCTGAGAGGTGTGTTCAGGTTCCCCAATATTATCGTAGAGCAGATGCTTCTTCTGTCACTCTGGAATGAGCTTTGTGGAGAGAAACCTCCTCTTCTTTTCTTTGGTCTATGCTGGTGACTCTCCTTGTGTCAATGCACTCCAGTGGCTGGCGGATCATGTGCGTGGTGGTTGTGTTGTCTAGCCGCTTTTGTGGCAGCTGTGGTTTTGTGGTGGCTGTGGTGTGCCACTCACATGGACGTGATGTTTTTGGCATTCTCCTTGCTGCTGATGGTGTGTGCCTGGTAGTGGGAGGGGGTCTGGTCCCCACATCCATGCCTCAGGACCCCAGGAGGGCCCTGAGGCACTGGTGGTGCACCTGGTTTGGGGGGGGGGTGTCTGGTCCCCAGATCCATGCCTCAGGATAATATAATATCTTTAATTGCTTGCATCTACTGTCATGTGTAACTGATGCTTGTTTCTATGTTTGCTTTTTTTGTTTTTAAGTTTATTTATTAATATATATATATTTTACATTCTATGATGTTGTTATGGAGCAGTTGGGGGAGGTGGAAAAGGGAAGGGGAAGGAAATAGGGTGGGAGAAGGAGGAAGGAGGAGGGGCAGGGTTGAGGCCTGTGTCACCCCCCTCATTCCTTCAGGGGAGATCAGGGGAATTCCAGCAGTGTCTTGGTCATTGCTGGGCTGGGTGCAAATGTCAGGGGAGTGTGGCTGAAGCCCTCATCCCCCACCATGTTGGCTCAGGATAGCCTGGGGTGCTTCCTGTGGTGGTTTGTTTGTCACTGCTGCTGCCAAAGTCTTTGGCTCCCCACCACCCTGGCTCAGGAGAGCCTGGGGTACTTCCTGTGGTAGCTCAGTGGTCATCACTGGGTTGGTTGTGAGTGTCAAGGGCATGGCTGAAGTCCCCAGTCCTTCCCCCTCCATGGCTTGGTAGCCCAGGAGATTTCCGGTCCTTCTAGATTTTATAGGTGTTCTTTGGTGATGTGAGACCTTTACTAGTTAATATCAAACTTTGTCTCTTATCTGTGGGTATTTTGTTTTTTCTTCCAGTTCTGTGTTGGATTATTTGCTGTTCCTACCACTTAAACTCTGCACTGGAACTAATTTGTCATCGTTTGCTTATTTCTAAAATGGGGGAACTTCCTGTGGGGACCAGCCCTTGAGCTCTGTGGTTGAGCTCAATTGTTGTTTTGCTGCTGATTCCCTGGGGAAGGCTTTTTGTGCAGCTCAGGTTTTAATGGTTGACTTTATAGGTACTTCTAGCCCTCGTGAGATCTGGTGCACCTGGGTTGTGTGGAAACTCTTGTCTGGGCCTGAGTCTTTTCAGCAAACTGAACCCCCTGCAGTTCTATATTCCTGACCAGTCTCCACTGAGTGGTTCTACGCTAATTGGAGGGCAGATCCTCCTTGCTGTGCCCCTATGTTCTTCCGGTGGGCCTGTCTCCCCCGCTGCCTGCACTCCAAACAGTTCCCATGGGGCGGGCTGTGCGCGGGTCACTTGCGATGACTCACTGGCCTCTGAGTGGCTCCTTTTTTTCAGTTGTTGTGGCTCCTCGCTCCTATGTGGGTTCACAGGAACCCTGTTAGTAGTCTTGCTGGCCTGGGAGCCACCAAGGCCCTCTTCTCCCCTGCTGTGTCCAAGCAACTTCATCTGAGGGGCACAGCTGTGACTTTCGCCAGCTCCTGCTCTGTCTGCTCACCTGCTGCAGCTTGGAAACAGCTGGGGCTCAAAACAGTCAGAGGGGTTCTTTCTTTCTCTCAATGTGGCTTCTCCTGCCTTCATGTGTTCCGTAGGTCTCTCCTCATCTTCCCCTGAGCTCTAGTGCTGTTTCTATGTTTGTTACCTTGCTTTGTATATTTTGCTTTTATGCTTCCTTGACATTCCCTTTATTTACATTTTAGTCCTTTTATTAAACTGAACTTTCAATTCAAAAAGGATAATTGAGGGCAGAGACAATGTACTTTTTTCGTTTTGTTTTGTTTTGTTTTGTTTTTTCTTCAGTGCTTAATTCTTTGTCTTTAACCTAGCAAGACTCTGGACTAACACTGCATAGGTTCAAATACTATCTCTACTATTTACCATGCCTGGCAGGTTATTTAATTTCTGAATCAGTTTCCTCACCTGTAAAATACATATAAGGAACCTAGCACAGTGCCTGACACATAGTAAGTATTCAATTTATGTTAGTTATTATTTTTCTCCATATTTCCCACCTATCTCTACAGGGCCCCTGGTCTCCATGGGGCATTGAAAAATGTGTTCAAGCAAATCCATGGTTTGCTCCAAGTCCAGAAATCCTCTGAGAGAGAACTTGAACTTTGTTCATGTTTCAGTCCTGGCATACACATATCTGTCTGCAGACTAGTGTACCCCAGAGAAGACAGGATTGGAGGGAGATCTCCATTCCTATGGCTTCTGAGAAGAAAACATCATAAATGAATATGTCTGGCCTAAGGGGCTAGACTGAATAACAAGCTTTGCAGAGTATGGCAGTAGTAGGTGGCAGCTGCAGGTATAGGGAGAGTCCTTCCTGACCATAATTTGATTCTGCCCTCTACAACTCTTTCTGGAGTACCTGTGTGTTCTGGAAAGGATAGGGCTGAATGGAAGAAAAGCCTGCATACTAGGCATCCATCAGCTGTGCTGAGCTGCTGGTCCTAGGAAGGAGAATGTATGCTCCTATTGGATGGGCAAGGGAGCAGCACTGGAGGCTGGGATACAGGCAGTGTGGTCTGAGTATCTTGGAGGCCAGCAGTCTGGAGGATGTCATCTACCATGCAGACATCATTAATATGTTCCCATTTCTTCTCCTATTCAATCCTTATGAAACTAAAATCTGTTGTATGGCCACCACAATATTTAAACCAAATCGATCTTTTTTTTAAAAAAAAGTACTTATTTTTGGGGGGCTGGCCGGTATAGGTATCTGAACCCTTGATAAACTAAATCTCTTAATGGTAAAATTCAAATTCTTTTTTTCTATCCTTGTTGTACCTGACCTCTTCAATGCTTTTTTGTTTGCCTGTTTGTTTTGCTTTCCCTTCTTAAATTTTATTCTTCATTTAGCTTGTATGACTCCACTCTCCTTTGCTTGCTTCTCCCTGTGTCACTCGGTTTCATTCTACTTCCTCCCTGACTGCCCTTCCACTCAACTTTATATACTTAATCTGGGTGATCTCATTTTCTTCCACAAGACCCCAGCTCTTACCCTAACCCTAACCAAATTCTCTCTTGTCCTAAGTTATTCTCTTGACATTGTGTACACTTCAGTGTCTCACAAGGATATCAAGACTAATATGTCCCGAAGTGAATTCTTCATCCTTTCCTTTAAATCTCCTACTCCTGCATTTTCTATTTTGGTTATTGACTTCAACTTTTACTATATAGTCCAAGCTATAAATCTGGAAACCACTTTCTATTTTCTTTATTTTTCATCAAACCTTCTTTATTGCTCTAAGTCTGTTTAGTCTACTTCCTAAATAGCTGTTAAATATGCTTCAACATTCTTCTGCTAACCAATTGAAATATCCTTGGAAGCATTCTCATTGCCTTTATTCTCTTTCCTGTCCAAAGTATTGTTCATCTCACTGCCTCCCTTTATATAGTCTAATCTGGTCTTTCCCTCCTTAAAAATCTCTTTTGGCTCCTAAGTGCTGACAGGATAAATTGTAAGCTCCTTGGAATGGCTTAAAATGTCCTTCACCAGGTGGAACTAACCTCCTCATGTTCCAGTCACTTCAAACTTTTTGCTGTGGCCCTTTCAAATCTAGAAACTCATGTACCTCAATTCTGGAAAAATTCCTTGAATTATTTCATTAATGATTCCCTCTCCTCTGCTTTTTCTGGGACTCCTATTATTCTGATGTTGTACCTTTTGGACTGGTCATCTAATTTTTTCATCTTTTCTCTCCTATTTTCCAGCTCTAACTTTCTTTGAACCACTTTAAAGAGATTTCTTCAACTTTATTATTTGAATTTCTGCCATTATGTTTAATTTCCAAAGTTTTTTTGTTCTCTGATTGCTACTTTCATTAATTTATGTATTAATGACATCCTATTCTTGTTTTATGGATGTATTATTCTCTCTTCTCTCTACAGAATTTTTTTCTCCCTGCAGAGACTTTATTTTATTTTATTTTTTTCCTGTTTTTGGTTGTTTGATCTTTGTCTTTTGTGTTAGAAGCTTTCTGCAGAGATATGAAAATTCTTGGTTTTCTGCTCATGATTATGAGTCAAAGCACTGATTGGCAGTTTGAGCATGAAATGGGGCTTATTGATTTTGAGTCTCCTTGTGGATAGATCTAGATAAGCTATTTGTTGGGGAAACCCCTGATATAAGTGTCTCTAGGTCTTTCTCCTGCAGTTTTCAGATTCCCCAGAAGAAGTCTTCCACTTCCTTCCTGAGGACAGAGGTCCACCTACCACCAACATTCTAGGAGTTGTTTGTGGGATGGTCTAGTGGGGCCTCAACATTCAGTATGTGTATGGTCATTTGATCTCCATGTTTTTACAAAATATCCAAGCTTTAGCTGTATATATCTGGCATCCTTCAGTCCAAAGGTCATTATCATATCCTCTCTAGAAAATCATCCTCCAGACTTCTGCTGAGGTGGGAGAGGGCAGTTACACAGCCACATGGGAATTGGGGAGGAGATCTAGGGAAGTAATCACTTCTCAAACAGCTCTTACCCAATCCTTGCTTTAGCCACTCCCCTTCATTCCTAGTTTCAGAGGTACTTGATGCTGCCCACTTTCATTAATGCCTGGGCATTAAGGACATAGTGGTAAGGAGATACAGATTTTTCAGTACAGACTACTTATTCAAGAAGTATGATAGTGAAAAGAGAGTGTGAAATATAACAGAAGTTAGGGAGAACTGAGAAGCCAAATGGAGGCTCCTTTCCCTCTAGAATAAGAAAGTTTGTACATGTTGGAATGCAGAGTGAAAAGACCCAGCAATGAGAGAAATTGATAATGTCTGAAAAATATGGGCTAATTGTGGCTGGAAGATCCTGAAGGACCTAGAGAAGGTGGGATGGAGGGCATAGGCAGAGAGGTGAAACTTGGTAAAAGGCAGGATGAAAGGAAAGTAGAATACTGTGATCATCAGAGATGGAAAGGAAGAGGTCAGCCCAGTGGCCGGTTGTTTTTTGTAGAATAGGAGAATAACTGATCTTAAGAGAATGTTGAGTTCAGAGCTTTAAGCAGAGTCTTAATGAAGAAGATTTGGAATAGCCACCATGGGAAGTACGTCAGAGAATTAACCAAGTTAAAAAAACATTTTAAGTAGAAATTAGGGTTAAGACATTCTGCTTACATACATGTGCAAAATTCTTCGACATATGGAATATAAAAGAAATACCGATGAATTCCAAAGATTTCATCACCATTGCCATCTTTCAAGAATAAAGGCTGATAGTGGTAACTATTGCAACAGTTCTTCCTGTTCTCTCACTGCGAGCAAGATCCTATTTGAGGAGTAACAAAATTAAAGGCAGAATGATTAGGGATAGCAGTTACAATGGTGGTTCAAAGCAATAACTACAGCTATGATTTCTACAAGAGCTGGTGGTTGAATGATCAGGAGGAAGAGTAAAGAAATTTAACACCTAAATTCTTTGGCTAATGATTCCACCATGTAGGGAAGAGGCAAGAGACTGCAAGAAGTCAGCATTCTTGGTTATTCCTGGACCAATGACTAATTTTGTGTTCTTAACCTTTAATATGATCTCTCCTCCCTTTCTCTCTCATCCCTGGGCTCTCTCCCTGACCTGTATTCTGTTCTCACCTGGTGGGTTCTCAGATGCTCTCTCAGCAAACAGATCCCTCACTATAACACAGACCGTGGAGATTTCTGAGGAAGGAATGACATTACTAGCCTGTGAAGCTAAACTTGAAGTCAATAAGCAAAAAGTTGGCACAATACTTCTTTAATGGTGTTGATTCTCATCCTAGACACTTCTTGGATTGGCTTCTAAACAACAGTGTCACAGATCCACCACTATTCAAACTGCAGTGGAGTTTTAAATCACAGTGTTGTTGAGGTCACATAAGTGTTGCTGCAAAGCTGGGAAAGTGAGTAAAAGCCTTTTATGCTCTTTCAGATCTCTCAACAGTTTTTTCACAGCATGCTTAGGTGGCAGTATATGGTGACTAAGGGCAAGGGCTTGGAGTCAGACATGTGGTTTTGAATTCAATGCACCTTAACTATGTATGATCTTGGGCAGGTCAACCTCTTCAAATCTTAATTTCCCTGTGTGTAAAAGACAAGATGTCATTGAAGCCATAGGAGTGATAGGTTGATAAATGACATAAGATAGTGAGTACTTAGTATACTGTGTGACACATAGAAATGGTTCAATAAAGTCCAGTCAGTATTATTATTATTTTAACCCTGCAGGAGAGTCTTAACTAAACTAGCTGATCTGACTTTACCAAGATGATTTTCTGCTTGGCTGTCTTCCTATACATCCATGTAGCTGGGAGCGCCTTTAATCTAACCAGGTCCACTTACATTCCAGATCTTTGGACCCATTCAGTTCCTAGTTAGAGTCATATCAGAAGCTCTGGGATAGGAACTCATTGACTCAGGTCTAGATAGTCTTTTTCTTGATCTTTTTTTTGTATATGGGTCTCACAATTATTCCTTATTACTTTTCAGAAATAGGGGCAGATCCAAGTTTTGTGGGGCCAGGAGCCTATACAATCTGGATGCTCTCTTTAAGAAAAAGAACAGAAAATTATGAGTACGTATAAAATTAAGTACAAAACCAAATCAGGTACAAGACTTTAAAATGGGTCCACACAAGTACAGAGTCATGAAACTAAAGCTTCATTAACTTCATGGTATATCTATTTTTATTCAGAGATGAAATCTTCCCTTCTTATTTATTCATTCATTCATTCATTTATTTATTTGCAGAAAGCATAGTTTGCTACAAGAACTGCTTTATTTTTTGGCTGTAGAATACACGTAAACTTGAATGTGATCCAGACTCAGGAAGAAAGTAAGGTTATAAAGGAACCTGAACTAAGTGAATCTGTTTTCATTATAGAGAAAAAATACATCCATTACAAACATTATCCCCTTCTTATTTAAAGTCCAGTAACTGGGTCTTTGTCTCTTTATGTCTGAGTTCTTTTTATTTTTGGTTCCTGCCTAAGGGCTCCAGTTTCTCTTTTCTTCTCAAGACTAGAGACACAGGGTCATGGAATTTGACAGCCTAGAAGAGACTTTAAAAGATCATCAGACTCAACCATTTAATTGTGGAGAAGAAACTAAGGTTCAGAAAAGTGAAGTAATTTGTATGAGGCTCCATCTTCAAAGAGATGTGAATTAGTACACCTTAATTGCAAGTGTTAGAAACTGCAACTAAAACCAGCTTTAATCAAAGGGACTTCTGGTTAAACAAAGTGGGTTGAACATTTGTGTTTATGTCTGTTCCTTCTTCCAAATTCTCTCTAGATCAGCACTTCTCAAACGTCTCAAACTGGGGAGCTCATTAATGCAATGTGGATCCAGCAATTCTGGGGTGGGTCCTGATTCTGCATTTCTGTCAGGCTCCTAGGTGATGCTGATATTACCGGTCTGTGGATCACATTATGACTAGTAAGGTTCTGGATCAGAGGCCAACAAACTACAGCCATGGCCTGTTTTTGCATGCCCCATAAAGTCTAAAGTATATACAATTTGGCTCTTTATAGAAAAAGTTTGCCAGCTCTGTTCTAGATGACAGAAAGAGAATGAGAAAAGTATAAATCCATGAGCACATACAGAACAGATGAGATGACAACAGAGGACAAGTATTTTTTAAAAAAAACCCAGAAAGGGCCGGCCCGGTGGCGCACTGGATAGTGCGCCGCTTGGGAAGCGCGGCGGCGCTCCCGTCCGAGGGTTCGGATCCCACATACAGACCGGCTCCCGCTCACTGGCTGAGCGAGGCGTGGGAGCAACACCGAGGCTTGCGATCCCATTGCCGGTCCCCGGTCCGGTACGGGGGCAACACTGAGGGTTGCGATCCGTTGCCGGACACGGAAAAAAGACAAAAGACAAAAAAAAAAAAAAAAAAAAAAAAAAA
>NW_007728599.1:225181-236980 GCF_000696425.1 Galeopterus variegatus | reverse complement strand
AAAAAAAAAAAAAAAAAAAAAAAAAAAAAAAAAAAAAAAAACCCAGAAGATGAAAAGCAGAAGAACAAACTGTCTTTGCAGAATGAAGAAAGAAGCCCAGGAGTCTTCATGGGGGTGGGGGGAGGGAGGAGGAAATCCCCAAAGAAGAGCAGTTGTTTATATTGCAAACCTTAGAAAAACTCAGGACTTGGAGGTACCAGGTGCCTGGAAAAGTTGATAGGGGGTTATACAGGAAGGGAGGAAAAGGAGGTAGACGTTAATTGTGTGGCTCATATCCCCCTTTGAGCAGGACTTTCTGCTCAGCTGTAAGGAGTGTGTTTAGCTAATAGTTTCTAGCTGTTGAGCTTCATTAGGATCTACCTTAGCTTGTGAGCTGAGGGCATGTTTTTCTCAGGGGGGCTGTGACCAGTGACTGTGAAAGTGCCTTACCTTATCTACTTAATGCAGGACTCCTTTGCCCTGGAGCTGTCTGTTGGACTGGCAAGAGACCTTGTCAGGATGGCATCCTGGTCTGACCATTCCACCTGCCCAGTCTCACTTCCTACTTTTCTCTTTCACAGTTGTTACTTACCAAGAAAGTAACTTTTTGCACCTCTGACTCTGTCTTGACTTCTGCTTCCTGGAAAACTAACCTGTGACAGTTTGTACCAGAAGTGGTTCAAGAAAGCAGGAAAATAAGAGGGAGACTGGATCACTCACCACCTGGCTGGTAATGAGGACCCCATCTTTGGTGGTAAGTGGTGCACAGACAACTTCTGGCACAAGGTGTCAGGCCCTTTGTTAAAACTTTCCGCAGTGGTAAGCTGGGATGATATGCAGGTGGAAGGGAGTACACTGGCCAGCACAATGAAATGTATTGGGTAATGATAAAAATAAAGACAGTGGAATTGATAAAGGGACATGAAAATCAACTACACTGTATATCGATAAATTACAAAAAAAAGACAATGGAAGTGGAATGGTTGTTACTAATTTGCATTGATGCCCTCCAGGCAAATAATGAAAAGCTAAGGGCAATTAGCAAATTTTTTTTTTTTTGTCTTTTTCCGTGTCCGGCAACGGATCGCAACCCTCAGTGTTGCCCCCGCACCGGGCCGGGGACCGGCAACGGGATTGCAACCCTCGGCGTCGCTCCCGCGCCTCGCTCAGCCAGTGAGCGGGAACCGGTCTGCATGTGGGATCCGAACCCTCGGGCGGGAGCGCCGCCGCGCTTCCCAAGCGGCGCACTATCCAGTGCGCCACCGGGCCGGCCCCAATTAGCAAATTTTTGAAACTAAGTATGAGAGCCAAAGAGTCTCTTTGGTGACTTACAAAGATGTCCTCATCTCATGCAGTGAGTAAGCAGAAGAAGCCAAAGATCAAGCATAGGATTTGATAGAGTGGCTGAATTCTGAAGATAATTGAATACTCAACAAAAGCAGAATTTTTTTGGCCAAAGTTGGGGTCCTGTTTGGAAAAACCTGTAACCCTAACATATGGGAGAGAGAGGGATACCTAAATATTCATGAAGTTTTGTCTTCCCAGTTTTCTCTGAACCTCTGAGCCTGCAGACATGGCCCATGTCTCCCTATTAAAAGCCAGCATTCTCCCCATGTGAGAAGACTATGATACAGAGGTCTTCTCCTCACAAGCTGACAAGTGTCACCCTCAGGAACTGGCCCCACTTACTCTCTTGGTCATTGGACCTATAACCTGGGTTAAGCTGCAGCATAACCTATCTAGAAACATGCTCTGCCTGATAGGGAAGGATATGGAATATACCTCAAAGAAGCTGATGGACTGGCCAAGGAAGCTGAAATATAAGACTGGATAAGGGAATTTATTGACTTAAGGGCACTCTCTCCAGATACAGGATTTCAACACTCTGGCAAGGACTCCATAGGATGGTGTGAACTCACTGCTAGGGTAGATCCTTGAAGCCTGGGGAAAAGTGACAGCCCATATTGAGCAAGGCTGGAATTTTTTTTTTTTTTTTATAAAGATAAGTAAGGGGATCTTAACCCTTGACTTGGTGTTGTCAGCACCGCTCTCCCAAGTGAGCCACGGGTCGGCCCTAAGGCTGGAATTCTTGATTTGCTATGGCAAACAGTAGAGGAAGGGACTGAAAGACTCAGGGAGGTGGGCATGTATATATAATGTGAGGCTAGAAAACTTACCTGAAGATTATGTTCCACACAGCAAGGCTTAAAAGACACACCATTCACCAACTATTAGTATATGCTGGGAAAGGGACCCCCCAAATAACTAAGAAGTTAATGGTATCTTTCCTCTGCAAGCCAGAGATGATGGTAGTAGAGGCTGTCACAAACTTGGATCTCTGGGATCTCTGTTAGAAAGTGGGTGATGGGGTCCCCCAAATAATAAAAGTCATGTGGCAGCACTTCATTGCCAGAAGCTAGAGACTTGTATTCATCAGAATGACCAGTGAGGTTGGAGTGACAGCAAAGAGCACCTGCTATAGAGGGTTATGGAGAATATGATCAAAAGAAGCAAGAATGTGAGAAATTGGTTAATGGACACAAAGAATGATTACGTTTTATAATGATTAATATGCTAATCATCCTGATTTGATCAGGATATCATACTTTGTACACAAATATTGATAGTCAACTCTGTACCCCACAATGTATAATCAATTATGTTTCACTAAAAAAAAAAGCAAGAATGAATGAGCAAGAGGCTGGAAGAAGTCATTTCAAGTAAAATGATGATCTTTTGCCCAATTTCTAGACCTGACCCAGTTTTCAGACCTGGAAACTGTTGACTGAAAAGTAGCTGGATTCCCAGGGAAAAGGACCTTGCAACACCACAGCAAATATATGTGATAATGATTCCCCCAAGTATTCTTCAAAGGGACCTACGGCTATTTACATGAGTAACTATATACTGGGAAAAGGGGAATACCCAGATATTTTGAGGACTTTTGGACACAAGGTTTGAATTGATATCAATATCCAGAGACCTGAGGTGTCATTATGATCCCCATGTTAGAGTGGGAGTATGTGGAGGCCATGTAATGAATGGAGTTCTGGACGAGGTCTGGATTACAGTGAGTTCACAGGAGACATGGGCCCACTCAGTAGTCATTTCCCTGGTCCTTGAATGTATCATTGAGGATTACATATTTGGCAGTTGGAGTAACCCCCACGTTAGGTCCTTGGCCTGTAGGATAAGAGTTATCATATGGGGGAAGGCCAAGTGGAAGCCTCTGAAAATGTCCTACCCCTGTGCATCCTTGGAGTCAATATGAGAGCAGTGGAGATTAGTGCCACGTTTAAAGATCAAAAGGATGCATGGGGTGGTGATCCCTACTGTAACGCCATTTAATTTGCCAGTGTGGCCCCTGCAGAATCTACAGGGATTCTAAAGGATGCCTGTAGATTACCACAAGCTCAACCAAGTAGCAGCCCCAATTGTAGACACCATGCCAGACATGGTATTGCTGCTAGATTAGATTGATACAGGCCTCAGGTACATAGTTTGTAGCCATCAAGCTGGCAAATACATTTGTTTTTACCCTAATCAAAAAAGGAGGTCAGAAAGAATTATGTTCACATGGAACTTAGTTATTGTATTAGTCAAGGTTCTCCAGAAAAGATCTGCTTGGTAAGTTAGCAAGCTGCAGACCCAGGAAAAGCTAATATTTCAGTCTGAGTCCAAAGGTAGGAAAAAAGCTGTCCCAGTCTTTTCCAGGCAGGAAGAGACTCTTTCTTAGTTGGGAGAGGTTCAGCTTTTTTGTTCTATTCAGGCCTTTCGCTGTTTGAATGAAGCCTACACACATTGGGGAGGGCAATCTGCTTTACTCAGTTGACTGATTTAAATGTCAATCTCATTCAAAAATACCCTCATGGAAACACCCAGAATAATGTTTGACCAAATATCTGGGTACTCCATGGCCTAGTCAAGTTGATACATAAAATTAGCCATCACAGTTATTTACAGTTTTGCCTCGAGATCACGTTACGTTTCCTGCCCTCTGTCATAATGCAGTATGATACTGACTCTGAAAGAAAAGTGATCCAAGATGCTGGGTACTGTTCAAGCTTTATTAAAGAAAAAAATCTGCCAGGCTGTGCTCAGAGTGGCAGGCAGCCCGGGGCTGCCCTGAAAATGATGGACAGCACCAGGTGTGAGGGTGGTAGAGCTTATATAGTGTGCCAAGGGCTGGCTGATACCATCAAGGAGGGTCATCATGCTAATGTGGATCAGGGTGGAGAACTGAATCCTTGTGGAAGCAAAAGGGGTTTCTGTTTAAGTCAGGAGGCTTCTCGTAAAGGGAAGGAGGGAGGGGAGGGGGGGAGGTGGGCAGCGCCGTTTTGTACTTGGGCTTGTCTAAAGTGGTGCTGGTTATGTTGCAGATCTATTAGACTCAAAGAATGTCACATCTGTTCATTACATTGTTAACATCAAGCTGATTGAACAGAATCAGTGAAAGGTTACTAGAGTGCTGGTGGCCTTGGTAAGACACATATGCTCCACAGGATGCGAGTTAAACTCTACCACAAATAGGAGACCAGTCACGTTGGTAAAATGCTTAGGAGCCCAGTTTCAGGGCTGCCAGGATATCTCCTCCAAAGTTAAAGACAAAATTGCTGCGTCTTGCATCCCTTAGCACATAGGAGGAAGTACAGTTCCTGGTAGGGCTCTTGAGGTTCTGAAGGTAACACATTCCACACCTAGGAATACTGCTCTATGCCATATCCTGAGGTAACACAGAATGCTGCCAGCTTCTGTGAGTCCTGGAGCAGAAAGGGGCTCTGAAGCAGGGCAAGCTACCCTGATGCTTGGGTGATATGAACCAGCAGGCCCATTTGGAGGTGTCAGTGATTGGGAAAGATGTAATATGGAGTTTATGGCAATCCCCAGTGGAAGAATCACAATGCATGTCCTGGGATTTTTGAGAAGGCCATGCTATTTGCAGGAGAAGATTATACACTGAGCTGGGATCAGTGCATCTCATTATCCACTTTGTGAGGAAAGAAGTGGCAAGAGAGGTGCAAATATATGTAGATTCCTGGGCAGTGGCCTAGGCTTGGGCCATCTGGTCAGGGGCGGGGAAGGAGGATTTTTGTATCACATATTAAAGTCCACCAAAAAGCATTCATCATTGAAAAGACACTGCAGAGTCAAGCAAATAAAATGAATTGGCCAGGTGGTGCTAACCAGCCTTTGTCATTGGCTGCCCCAGAAGTGGCATGATGGGGACATGAAAGAATGATCATGGTGGCATAAGTGGAGACTACATATAGGCCCAGTAGGAGGTGCTCTTACTTACCAAGGCTGATCTAGCTACTCCTGCCTCAAATGTTCAATCTTTTGGCAATCAAGATGAACAATGAAGCCTCTGATATAGGATTGTTCTCCACAGACCTACAGGTCCCTGGTAGCCGATTGAGTATATCAGGCCTCTTCCATTCTAGAAGGGTCAAAAGTTTGTTTTCAAAGAGATAGATACCTTCATATAGGTTTTCCTTTCCTGCCTCATACCGCAGACAGCACCAGTACCCAGGGGCTTATGGAATGCCTGATCCATGGGCATGGAATTCTACATGGAATTCTAGCATCTGACCAAGGGACCCACTTCATAGCAAAAGGTGTGTGGGAGTCATCCAGTATAACCATGGAATCCACTGGTCATATCATATAACACATTATCCAAGAGCAGCCAGCCTCATAAAATGCTGGAAATGCCTTCTACAGGCACATTTGAAATACTCAGCTCAGAGACAACTTTGTTAAGGGATGGAGTGCCATCCTTCAATATGAGTATGCATTAAATTAGATACCTTTTTGTAGTGCTGTTTCCCCAATAGGAAGGAGACATGGGTCTAGAAACCAAAGAGTAGAAGTGGAAGTGGCCTCACTTATCATCATTCTCAATGACATCTTGAGAGATTTTGTGCTTCCCGTCCTCACAACTCTAGGTTTTGCAGGATTAAAGTTCCTAATCCATTGTACCCTAAATTGCTGCTGCTGCCAGGGCACCAGAGACTCCTTGTGCTCAAGGACTAGCAGGTGAGAAGAGGAGTTAGCATTACTGGCAGGAGTCATTGACCCTTAAGCAGAAGGAGGTAGTATTACTTTTACACAGTGGGGCCAAGGAGGAATACATGTAAAACCCAAGAGATCTGGGCCAGCCCGGTGGCGCACTGCTACAATGCACCGCTTGTGAGCGCGGTGGCGCTCCCGCCGAGGGTTCGGATCCCACATACAGACCGGTTCCCGCTCACTGGCTGAGCGAGGTGTGGGAGCAACACCAAGGGTTGCGATCCCGTTGCCGGTCCCGGTCCGGTACGGGCGCGACACTGAGGGTTGCGATCCGTTGCTGGACACGAAAAAGACAAAAAAGGAAAAAAAAAAAAAAAAAAAACCCAAGAGATCTATGTGGGTGCCTCCTTGTCCCACTGTAACTGTGAAGAGATACATCAAATAATTCTGGCCTAGAAAGGTATGATTACTAAGGGTTCAGAACCCTAAGGACTAAGAGTTTGAGTGACACCACTAAGCAAGCTCCAAGACCTGCTGAGGTGATAGCTGAAGGTTAGGGGAATTCAGAATGGATAGTGGAGGAAGAGAAAGATGAATAGTAGTTGCGGCCTCTAGAGCAATTGAAGCGATAGTGTATAGAGTTCATTCCACTAACCTTCCTCTTCTGAATTTCCCCTCAGGAAGAGAACCACGGAGGATCTGCTCACTGATCCTGCTTGGTGAAATAAATCTGTGAGATGCGAGGGGTGGACTGTGGTAGCCATGAAAATGCTCTTTTTGTATCTCTGGCTGTGGGGAACATACTTCTCTGACCACTTTACCTCCTGTGCTCTAAAATCCATCCTTGCATTCACCCAGAGGCCATGCTTTCCACAGTCTGCTCCCCGCAAATGACTGAGTGTAGAAAGGGTACCAAGACAGGCCCATTCCTGAGAGATGCAGGACTCCTCTAAGGGGCAAATTTGGGCTTGGCTTACTTTCTCAGAATTGCACTGAAGTCGGGCCGGCCCGGTGGCGCACTGGATAGTGCGCCGCTTGGGAAGCGCGGCGGTGCTCCCGTCCGAGGGTTCGGATCCCATATACAGACCGGCTCCCGCTCACTGGCTGAGCGAGGCGCGGGAGCAACACCGAGGCTTGCGATCCCGTTGCTGGTCCCCGGTCCGGTGCGGGGGCGATCCGTTGCCGGACACGGAAAAAAGACAAAAAAAAAAAAAAAAAAAAAAAAAAAAAAAAAGAATTGCACTGAAGTCTAAAATCCTTCCACTCAACCTTTTTCTTTTCTTTCCTCCTTCATCTGCATTGGGATCTGATGGCTCTTAACAGTCTTTCCTAGCTTCTAGCTCCTTCCCCATGTTCTCTATCAAGCATAATCTCTAATAAGTCCCTTGTACAACATATCCCATCTTGACTAATACACACCCCGAATGTCCACCAAAGGGAGAATTAATAAACATGTGGTACACTTATATAATGGAATACTACTTATGATAAAAACAGAACAAACTGCCATGGGAATAACATAAATGACACTCAAAAACATTATGCTTAGTGAAAAAAGCCAAACATAAAAGAATCCATACTATATGATTCCATTTAAATGAATAATGGGTAACTCTGGGGTATTGACTGGAAAGGAACACAAGGGAATTTTCTGGAATGACAGAAATGTTCTACATTTTAATCTGTGTGGTGGCCTCATGGATATATACATATATAAAACATCATTAAGCTGTACACTTAATATTTGTGCATTTTAGTCATGTAAATTATGCTTCAATAAAGTGCTGAAAAAATAATAAAGGGTATTTATTGGTTCATGTAACTGGATGTCAATAGACATAGAGGTCTTCAAGTAGGTTTGATTCAGCTGTTCAGCCATGTCATCAGATATCTAGTTATTTTCCGTCTTTCCCATAAGGCTTTTGGGGTGTCAGCTTCAACCCAAAACCCTTGAAGTCACAATATATTACAAACAACCTCCTTTTCTGTGTCAGTGTGCTAAGAGAATTGCTTTCACAAGCTCTCTTAAAGGAATGAGAACATTTCTTCTTTCCTAAAATTGGCTAGCAAACCACATATTTCACTGGCCCAATGTGTTATGCCCATTCCTGAACTAATCCCTACAATGAGGGAAATGCCATACACTGGCTGACTGTTATCTGACTATCCCAGACTGAGTCATGGAATAAGAAGTGGATTACTCCAATTGATTCGACAAGTTGGGGCTTACCCTTAGAGCTAAATTCCTCTAATTCTATGGCTGCTCCACAACAGGAGAGAGATGTAGTAGATTCGAGGAAGACAATTACAAAGAAATACTACAAGAAGTATGGCAAAGTTGGGTAATAGGTCCAAGAAATCCAGTATCACTTAAGTCATGGTCTTCCTTTCTATTTCCCAAATATTTTTCTCCATCCCCACCTCATCCTCAGTGTTTAATATATACCCAATCAAAGTAGTTGTATCAGGAAGCACAGGTGTCTGTCTTCTACATTTTGAAATAGAAACCAAAATACATTTCCTTATTAAATAAATGACTCTGGGTTGCATACAGTTGTCAAATGATACCTTAATCCTCATCTCTGAGCCTCACTCTCATCTCATCACTGACTTCCATTCCATCCCGAAGGGTTGAAGATATTTCACAAATGCAATTTTAGAGATTTGTTTCTAAGGTTGGCTCAAAATTTTCCTGACATCAAAAGAGCTGTCTCAAAATGTCATGTATTCTTACTGGTCATTGATTTTTGTATTTGTGTTTTTTCCTAGGACATTTCAATGCTGTAAAAGAAGTATCTTTTTTTTTTATATACATACAGGTGGGGTACAATGTTGATTTTCAATAATTGTGTAGAATGTGTGGTGGTTAGATCAGTATAGTTAGCTTATTCATCATTACAATATGCAATCATTCTTTGTGTACATTGAGAAGTATCTTTAGACTCCCATAGTCTCTTTGAAATGGGTTAATTCTATTGCTAGAGGAGAGGGATCAAACAGAGGTAACAGCCCAGAGCTGCTGCTAGCCCATATGTTCCCTCGGTGAGAATTAGAAAAAGGCACCAGATGCAACCCTGTAGGTGCAGGGATGGGCAAATGGAGTGCAGGGGATTTCAGCCCCTATTTGCCTATGTCTAGATGTCCTTGTGTCCTTTGCCCTCTATAGGCCTTTATTACCTTCTTCTCTCACTGTTGCTCTAGCCTCCTAACTCATCCTCCACGTCCAGACTCTATTCTCCTGAGTCATCCTGCATACTTCTGTCTGATTAATCTCCATAAAACACTGCTTTTTATCATGTTACTCTCCTGCTCAAAACACCATTATCAGCTTTCCTCTGCCAACCTAAAATATTCAGATTCCTCAAGTTAGCATTTTAAAGCTTTTCACAATGTCTCCTGTCTCTTAATTTATTCAAAAAACTTTTTAATTGTACATTTTTATGGGGTACAGTTTGTTTCAATACATGCATATATTGTATAATGATCCAATCACAATAGTTAGCATATCTGTCACCTAAACATATATCCTTTCTTTGTGGTTGTAACATTCGAGATCCTCTTTTCTGGCTTTCTTGAAATATATAATACAATATTATTGGTTATAGTCATCCTAGAACACCAGAACTTACTCTGCCTGTCTAACTGTAACTTTCCCTAACAGCCTTTTCCCACTAATGTTCACCACTAACTTTGCGTTCCAATCAATCTAGGGTACTTGCTATTCCCAACTGTATCTTGCATATCATTAGATGTCTAATCTGCCATGTTATGGCTATCTGTATTTATATATGTTTGTTTAATGTCATTTCTTCAAACTAGACTGTAAGTTCCATGTTGCCTGTATGTTGTCTGTATTTAAAGCATTAGAACAATAATGCTAACATCAACAAACTGGTATTATTTTAATGTGAGCCAATGTTTAAGCTAATCTTGAAAAGAGCTGGCAGCTATGAATAACAGCCTCACTAGCTCTCAATAACACTATCAACTTCCATATTTACTCCACAAACAACAGACTTTGAGCCTTATTATTATCCCACTTGCTGATATTTCCAGTGTACGTGGTCTCTCACCACATGTCGCTGCTGCTCCTCCTTTTCCTTCTTCTCCCCCTTCTCCTTTCTCTTTTTCTTGCCTTTTCTTTCCTTTTTTACTTCCAGTTTTACTCTTTGACTATAGACAATGAAATGGTTCTCATACTTCACTGAGAAATCTAACTTCTTGCCTCCTTCTAAGTTAATCAATCTGATAGTCCTTTCTGGCCAAATTTGAGTCCCTGTCCAGAAGAGATAATATACGGTCACTTTTACAAAATCCTTTGGCTCCTGAGTGAGACAACTATGGTGTGGAAAGGAAATTTCAGTG
This sequence comes from Galeopterus variegatus, assembly GCF_000696425.1. NCBI lineage: Eukaryota > Metazoa > Chordata > Mammalia > Dermoptera > Cynocephalidae > Galeopterus > Galeopterus variegatus. The sequence goes on along the minus strand of NW_007728599.1, from coordinate 226,627 downwards.
GACTCAGAATTCAACAAACTGGCTTTGAGTCTTGGTTTTGTCATTCATTTGCTAGTGGACTTGATTAATACACAACTTTTCTGAGGCTTTCTTTATATATGAAGAAAGCATCTATAAAATGGGGATACAGGTGCTAATCAATTAGGGCTGAATAATAGGGTTACTAAGCAGCATATAGGATCCAACTGAAATTAGAATGGTAGTATTCTCGGCCAGCACGATTCAGTGAATTTTCTTTAGCACTGCTTTATTTTTCAGCTGAAAACTGTAAAGCACTGTATCAATTTTAAGTGTCATTATTATTAGATATCCTTGCCTCCTTATCTTACTACACCTTTCTCTGTATTCTATGTCCAGTCCTAGAATAGTCCCACTTGTGCTTTTTGCCATTCTTAATGCCCAGACTATCTTAAACAACTTAGTAACCTTCAATATATCTAACTTACAATGCCTCACAAATAGTAGTTTTTTTATTTGTGTTTGTTTAAAAACGGCAAATAGATTAGAAAACACAAAATATAGCTTCATAGTCTACCCCGACCCTGCAAAGAAAAAAAAAAAAAATCACCCTGTTACTCTAAGGCACCGTGCTGGTGTTAATAAATATTCATTGTCTCAGTTTTTGGGAACCATAGGACAGAAGCACTGTATTCAGGGAAATTTTTAATTTTCCTACTGTCATTGTCCAAATTCAGGCTGCTAACAACTCATGACCAGATTACTGGAACAGGTTCTTGAGAGGTTTCTATGTCTCCCATTTCTTCCCTTCAAATAGATTCTTCGCATCAGAGGCAGAAGGCTGCTAACAACTCATGACCAGATTACTGGAACAGGTTCTTGAGAGGTTTCTATGTCTCCCATTTCTTCCCTTCAAATAGATTCTTCACATCAGAGGCAGATCATTCATTCATTCATTCATTCATTCACTCATTGAGGATCTGTTATGGGCTTAGTACACAGCACAGATTAATGGGGGAAAAGATGTGCAAAATAGGTTATATTTAGTGTTATAATGCTATGTAGATGTCTAATAACCTTTACTATCTTGGTTCTCCTTGCCCATACTGTATGCTCAACTTCTAACACCTTAGTTTTGCATTTAATATTATCCATAATTTGGCTTGAGACCTTTCTAATCTTTATTTTCCACTTGGATACCCAAACCGATTTTTTCTCATTTTTCCATGAGTATGTTTTGTACTTTCTCCCTTATGGGTCTTTGCTGAAGTTGTTCACCCCAAATGAAATTCCTTCCTCAAGTCTTTGCTACTATCTGAATCCTACTCGTTCTCCAACATCTAGATGAAATAAGACTACAGTAGAGCTTCTGCTCACAATTTCTATTCAGTGATCTTTCTTCTGATTCCCCAAATAATTATTGCTTCTTTTTTTTTTTTTTTTTTTGTCTTTTTCCGTGTCCAGCAACGGATCACAACCCTCAGTGTT
>NW_007728599.1:220307-225049 GCF_000696425.1 Galeopterus variegatus | reverse complement strand
GAGCGCCGCTGCGCTTCCCAAGCGGCGCACTATCCAGTGCGCCACCGGGCCGGCCCATTATTGCTTCTTTTGACAAGTCATTTGACAATCCTTTGAATTATTGTATCTATTACTTTTTTATATTATTCTAATACTTTACTGTTGTTAACTTTTCATATGTTTCATCTTATCTCACCAACTAGATGGTAAGCTACCAGAAGTAAGATTGCTTTTTGTTTAATGATATCTTGGAAAACATCTAGCAATTACTAGGGACACAAAATAAATATAAGTAATAAAATATTTAGTTCTTTTAAAAAGATTGGTAAAGAAGGGCCATGTAAATGAAGATATATACTATATTTACAAAGACTTAATTATAAAAATAGTAATCGTCCCCAAATTAATCTATACATTCAATGTAATACAAGAAAAATCTCTGCGGGATTTGGGAAATGTATTTTTGGAAAATGTAGTAAAATTGATTATAAGATTCACATGGAAGGATAAAAAGGGGCATGGATAGCTAAGAAAATTTTGAAAAACAAGGACAAAGAAGAAGAATTTATCTTATAAGACATATAAACATTCCCAAATTTAATTATTAATTAAAACAGTGTATTAATGGAAGAAGAATAGACAAAAAGGTAAGTGAAACAGAAAAAAAGGCCCAGAAACAAACCCATGCAAATAAAACAAATGGGTACATCACAGGTCAATGGGGGAAAGACTGAACTGTTCAACAAATGGTTTTAGAGCAGTTAACAGCTCTTCCTATAGAAAAGATTAAAATTGGATATATTGAAAGAAAAAAAAATTCCAGATGGGTAGAAAGACATAAAACCAAAAAATTCCAAAACTACTAGAAGAAAACATAGAATATGAAGGCTTCCTTAAAGAAGATAATATGTGCAAAACATAAAAGTTGACCTCATCAAAATTTAAAACTTCAGTATAGCGAAATATAGTAAAAGATATAAAATTAAAAGACAAGAGACATACTGAAAGAAGATATTTGCAACGCATATAAAAAAGTAGTACTTGCCAAAAAAAATAAAATACTACAAGTTAAGAAAATGTTAAACAATCCAGTAGGAAAAAAAATGTAATTAGGCAATTAACAGAAGAAGATGTATGATGGCCAAAACTATATAAAATGTTGCTCAACCTCACCAGTAACCAGAGAAAAATAAAGAGAAAACATTTCTCATTTATTAGGTCAAAAATTATTGTCTGGGCTGGCCTGTGGCTCACTGGGGAGAGTGCGGTGCTGATAACACCAAGGCCACGGGTCTGGATCCTATACAGGGATGGCTGGTTAGCTCGCTGGCTGAGTGTGGTGCTGACCACCACCAAGCCAAGGGTTAAGATCCCCTTACCAGTCATCTTATATTAAAAAAAAAAATTATTGTCTGACAATATAGCATATTGGTGAGGATATCGGGAAAATAGTACTTCTATTCAGTGCTGGTGAGAGTTGGTTGTGGTAGGCAATATCCAACATGCTTCCAGTAATCCTTGCCTCCTTTTGGTGTTCATTCTTTTGCATAGGCTTTTCCAATACTGAATTAAGACTGGCCTGGTAGGATAGAATATAGCAGAAGTAATGGTGTGTGACTTCTGAGGCTATGTCATAAAAGGCATTGCATTTTCTACCTTGCTCTCTTGACTTCCTTTGGGAGAAACCAGACATCCTCAAGCAGTTCATTGGAGAGGCCCACATAGAGAGGAACTGAGGCCTCCTGCCAAGAGCCAGCACTGATTTTCCAGCCACTTGAATGAGTCACTTTGGCACTTTGGAAGAGGATCCTCCAGTTCCAGTCAAGCCTTCAGATGACTTCAGCTGCAGCCAACGTCTGATGCCAGCTTCATGAGAGATCCTGAGCCAGAACCACACAGCCAAGTTGCTCCCAAATTCCTTAGTTATAAAAACTGTGAGAGATAATAACTTATAGTACTATTGTTGTTTAAAACCTCTAAGTTTTGGAGTAATTTGTTACTTAGTACTAGATAACTATTAATACATTGGTACAGATACATTGGTATACATATTGGCAGCATTTGGTAAAACTGAAAGTGTTTATATCCTATAATCAGCAATTCCATTCTAGCTATATAGCCAGGAGAAATTCTAGAATATATACGCAATGAAAGCCAGACAAAGATGTTCATTGTAGCACTGAATATTCGTTGAAGTACTGTTTGTACGAAAAAAATTGAAAACTGAAATGTCCATCATTAATAAAATAAATAAATAAAATAGGTAACATTTATTGAGTACTAACCATGTGCTAGGTACTTTTCTATGCAATTCACATATATTAATTACAAAACAACCTTATTAAGTACGTACTTATTATTCCTATGAAAGCTGAGGCGTGGAGGGTTTAAGTCACTTCTCTAAGGTAAAAGTTCATGGAAAGATTTGTATTATATTTTAGTTCTATTTTTCCATGATTTTTTTGAAGTACTCTTGTATTAGCTAACAAGTAGTGGAGTTAGGCTTTGAAATAAAATGTGATACATTCTTAATATGAAATATTTTGTGGCACTTAAAAGGAATGAGCGAGATCTTTGTGTACACATAGAAAAAAGCAAGGTACTAGCAGGCAGTGTGATATCATCTAATTAAATAAAATATACACAAAACAATGTTACACACAAACACACATAATTTAAAAATAGACTACAAATACAGGTTATAGTTGCTCCTGGGGAATGCTATATGGAGAGTGTTAAAGTGGACTTTAGTTTATAAGTATTAAGTAATAATGATTAATTATGAGTGGAGAGAATGAGTGTAGGTTATGATATTCTTTGTTCTTTTCTGTATTGTTTAATGTCCTCAAAATATAGAAAAAGCACTTAGTTAAGTCAAATTTTTAAGAATCAAATTTAACTCGTAATGTTTAAGTAACATTTCTTTCTATATCCCAACCTCTATTAACTATGTTTACCAGCAACGGATTCAATCTGAGTAACATATTCATTGACTGAAAGTGAAATATTTTTTTGAGTATCTTCAATGTGCAGTCATTATAGCAGTTATTAGGAATAGGCCCTTATTGTTAGGTCCTTACATTGCCCACAGTCTAGTCCGGGAGAAAAGGCACTAAAGGAATGCTCACCCCCCAAATAAACTCTAATAAGTTCTAGGAAGGGAAATAATGGGTGTCATGAAAGCCCTTCATTGTGGTACCAGAGTCAACGGGAAGTAGGGATTATGCTACTACACAGTAATCCATTTATAGATATTTACATATATAAATCCAATTACAGATATAAACACATTTATTGAGTACACTGAATAAGTGCTGGATTTTAAGTATTTCCAATTACAACAGTTGTATGTAGAGGCATTATTACTAGCCCCCTTTTACAAATGACTTAACTGAATCATGATTAGCATCACACAAGTGGCAAGTGTGATTCACACCCAATTCTGATTCTATAGCCTGAGTTCTTTAATTCTGAGATTACAGCAAAATCAAACTACTTTGGCTCCAACCTGTCTCCAATCATTTACTCTCTTCCTGCTCTTACTTTATACTACACTCTAGAACTCGTTCATTTTGAAGGGTGAACTCAACTACAGGAACTCTTTTAATAAAGTCATTGGAACATTTTAAATTTGTAGAGAGTAGTTTGTCAGCAAATTCTGAAATAATCTGAGCTTTCTTGACGGGGCAAGAGGCCATCACTCACAACTCCGCGTTGTTAACGGAGGAATTAGCGATGAGGTTGCCATTCTTGAGCACCTACCGTGTGCCAGGCTGAGGATAAATTATGTGAAGAAACTAGACATGATCCTCGCTGCCATGGAGTCGGGCAGTCAGACATTAAACAAATGTATAAAAATATGTGTGCAGCTTATGATACGTAATGTAAAGGTGTAGAAGACTGAGCAAAGTAAGGAAAACATGAAAGACCCAATTTAGAGTAGAGGCAGGAGGTCAGAGAATTCTACCAGATACCACAGAGAAAGTGTTTTGCTTCCTAGGCAGGGTGCTAAACCCTCCAAAGAACCCCACGAAGGTGCAGCCACAGTGGCGGTGAGGTGTTGGCGCCCATCAGGCGCTGGTGCGACTTTGCCCCGTTCTGGGGACACTGCCAACTTTATACGACATTGCTGTGGAGTGAGGGAACTTTTCTTTTTTTTTCTTTTTTTTTTTTTTTAAGATGACCGGTAAGGGGATCTTAACCCTTGACTTGGTGTTGTCAGCACCACGCTCAGCCAGTGAGCAAACCGGCCATCCCTATATGGGATCCGAACCCGGGGCCTTGGTGTTATCAGCACCACACTCTCCCGAGTGAGCCACGGGCCAGCCCCAGTGAGGGAACTTTTCGTCACTCGAACTTTCTAATTTTTTCCCTACTGTCTTCCTTCCCAGCATCTTTCTGCCAGGCCTTCCACTCGGCTGTGACAGTTTCCTGTCACGTCAATCTACCTCAGGAGCCTGATTTTAAGTGTTTCTCTCCTTGTGCACCGCAAGCCTATTGCTTCACGGAGGCGGCTCTCCAGATGGCTCGCGGCCCCGCCGTTTCACTTGGCCACACAGTCCGTTCCTCTCTGGCCGGGCGGCAGGTGGGCTGGAGGCGCGCGGGCAGGCGAGGGTGCCCGGAGCTCCTCGGCCCTCGGCGGCCGTCAGCTCTGCGCCAGCGCTGGGAGCGCATTCTCGGCCGTCTGAGCCTGGAGCGCGCCGAGGGCCCGTGCTCGCTCCTGCCCGTCCTCGCGCCCGCAGCGGCCCGCACAGCGCGCGCCG
>NW_007728599.1:195631-219217 GCF_000696425.1 Galeopterus variegatus | reverse complement strand
CGGGCGCATACCCCGGGCTGGGCTCAGGGGATGGCGCGGCCAGCTGCGGTGGAGAGGGGCTGCCGTTCCGCCGGGGCATCCGTCTGCTGGACAGCGGCTCCGTGGAGAACGTGCTGCAAGTCGGTAGGTGCTCGCCCGCTCCTCTCTGGTGCCCGGTCTCTTCCGCAGGTGCCTTCTGTCCCCGAGCCCTGGGCCAAGACCTGGGCTCCCTGCCCAACTCCTGTATTCCTGCCGAAGGACAGGCAAGTCACATAAAAAACTTTTCTCAACATTTCATCCAGGTCCAGTACTGCTGTTTCCCCCACTGGCCCTCTCCCCCCTCCCCCTTTTATTGTTTGAAGAGCAAATATGTCTCTTTTTACTCTTCACTCTACTCCCCACACCAGAGACAAAAAAGATGGGGAGGTATGCCTTTTTGGATGTAATAATTTCGGAAATGCGTTTTTCTCGTTTAAGTTTGGAGAGGAGAGGATTATTAGTGAATCTGGAGCAAGCAGTCTTAGAGGGAGTGTTTGAGGGACAGACTGTCACAGGCTGTCTGTAGTCCTACCAGATTGAATCTGGGTATAATTAACTTTTAACACTGGAAAAAACAACAAAATGCTATGCTTTCCCGGCATTTGTGATTGTCTGCTTTAATATTTCCCCCCCGGACCAGTGATGCTTGGGAATCTAGGCTGCGGACTAACAATAACCGAAGATGGAAATGTGACAGCTTCTCTTCTCCACACCCCTACCCAAGGAAAAAAAAAAAAAAACAAACCCCACACAATCTGGAGTGGGGGTGGGGTCCGTCTTCCTTGTCAGACTGGGGTAAATCAAAAGCTGGTCACGTTGGGTTGTTCAAACGCTTCTCATTTAACAAGTCTTAATATTTGCTTTTGTTTTATCTTTTTGTTTGTGGGAAAATGAAAAATGATTTTCTTTTACTCTTTCGGCGTTTCTAGTCAGGTTGTTAATCCTATTAAATAAATAAATATGGTGCTCCTGATTTGTGGAATGGTTAGGGAGGAAGACAAAAATGACATTGTTTAACATTGACTTGCTATGTGGAAAATTAAAACACTGATTTTTTTGTTCGGATTATTATAATGTCCTGAAAGCACACATTATCTTTATGCGTTTTATTGTACAGTATATGCTCATATTTGCTGAAGAAAATATTGATTTTTGAAAGGAGTTGCAGGGAGGTTGTTTTAATAATTACACAAGCACACACAAACCCCAAACATGTAGCTCTCTTCTCCCCAGATAAAATCAACATATTTGAATTCTTTTTTCTTTGAAGAGTAGTACGTTGTATTGTTTAAAGTAATCTGCTTCTCGTTATTGAGAATCATTGCATCCTGCATTTCTTATTAAAACAACAGCATACCACAGTTTGCTTTGCAAATGTGAAATGGAAATATATCCTGTGTTAGAATACAGAGACAGTGGATTAAGAAAGTTTTGTTTATTTGACAGTTTATATTTTGAAAAAATCAATTGAATAAATAGATAATTAAGGTGTACAGCGTTAATACTGAAATATTGAAAACATGAAAATGAATATAGACAATTCTCTATTTGTCTATAAACTTTAATCTTTCTATGAAATAGATGAGTTAACTTTTAAAAATGGTTGTTTAAAGTGTTTTAAGTTGAAAGGGTTAATTTAAGTGGTCATTTTATAGTAAGAGATGGGTTTGAAAGAATTTTCAAACTTGAGCACATTTGCAACCTTGTAGAGAGGAAGGGTTTTAAAGAGGTATCTATTTTTAAAGTTACTAACATGTCAAGTTCCAAATGAAATGATTTTTTTTTTTTTTTTAAAGATGACCGGTAAGGGGATCTCAATCCTTGACTTGGTGTTGTCAGCACCACGCTCAACCAGTGAGCCAACCGGCCGTCCCTATATGGGATCTGAACCCGTGGCCTTGGTGTTACCAGCACCGCACTCTACCGAGTGAGCCACAGGCTGGCCCCCCAAATGAAATGATTTTAAAGTGACTAAAATGTCAAGTTTCCAAATGAAATTTTGTGGGTGATCCAGATCATATTTAAACCAAATATTTCTCCTTTGTAATATAATAGTTGGTGTGCTTATGGGGTGATGGGCTTTTATATGATAGTTTTCAGGGACCTTGAGAGAAGACACATATGAACATATTTTCTCATTCATTTTGGATTTCAAAAGTGAAGATGGGAGAATGAATTAATCACTTTTAAGTAACGCTGTTTGAGAACCATGAACTGTGTAATCTTAATTTTTCTGACCTTAATTTATACTAAATATGGAAGAGAAGGATATTCTGTTCTGTATCATTTTGAGTTTTGTATTTTGGTATGAATCACCTTGTAATATGTAAAACTAGAGACTCATCAGTTATCTCAGCTTAAAATTGTGAGTATGTGACTTAATCTAGATGATAGGCTTTATAAAATATTGCCAAGAGATGAGTGAGGAAGTGATTTGTATATAGCAAGAAAGTAATGATGTTCTTTAGTTTATAACCTTCAATCTCAATTTAATTACTAAGGGGTGCTAATTAAGAATTCTTTATATTTCCTTACTGTTTCCAAACCATAGTAATAACCTTCAGAATTGGGAGGTTACTGAAGGCTGATGCTTTAGGAAAGGAGGAAAGTTGAGGTATTTCTGTAACAACATCCTTTTAAAGAAAATATTCATAAAAATGAAAAAACAGGATAACACAAAAATTTTGAAGAAAAATATATTAAAAACAAACAAACACTTGTACAAAGAGTAGGTAGATTAAATTCGGTAACTTCTGATTACACAGAATCTGGTAATGGGAAGTCATGGACTGTGGTTGAAATGTGTGTACTCTGTAGAAAACATATTTTGAATCAGAACTAAAACTTTTCCAGCTTGATGCAAACAAATGGGAGAACTATAGGTGTGATTTGCTCAAAGTATACATTTCTTTTATCTAACAGTACTGAATCAGAAGTATTATTCCTTTTAAAAGGGGAAAATTGCAAATTAGTCTTTTCATGGACATCGAAACTGTGTCAATAGACTTACAGTCTCAACTGTCAGTATTATGACAGTAATAGAGTTCAGATGTTTTAAGCATCTGCATTTTTCAACCTGTTTTTGAAGCCCGTGAAGATAGTAGTAGTACAAACCTTGGGAAAATACTTATTCAGGAGTGTGCAGATGGTTTAAGAATGGAACAACTAGGATTTATAAATAGTGTTAACATTTTGACCCTTTTTGCTCTCCACCATATTTTAAATTACAGTCATGTGCTGTATAATGTTTTGGTCAATAACGGTTATCCCACAAGATTACAATGGCTATGCCATATAGCCTAGGTGCGTAGTAGGTATATGTAAGTACACTCTATGATGTTTGCACAGTGACGAAATCGCCTAACAATGCATTTCTCAGAACGTGTCCTTGTTGTTAAGCAACAATATGACTGTAATTTGTCTGTGTAGCTAAAACTTAAAAGAGGTTTCTACCTTCTCAGAGAAATGTGAATTGATTGAAGGAAACAGGTTTTCTCTCTTAAGTGCAGAAGTATTATATTTATTTGATTTTAGATTTTAAAAATTGGGTAAAGGCATGCAGGGGCCTTCTATACCTGGTATAACTTAATTATATTAATATTAATCCAGAAATTTTCAGTAGATTCTGACATGCAAATTCAACAAAATCCCATATTTTTATTTATTTATTTTTTGGTGGCTAGCCGGTGTGGGGGAACCCTTGATTTCAAACCCTATATTTTGAGTCTACACATCTAATAAGCACATAGTTTATCCTTGGATAGTCTTCCAGACTAGAGCCACAATGCTAAGTATTACCTTATGTGAAAGAGGTACAATTATAAAATCAATGATAATAATAAGTGGTCCATTTCAGGAAGTTATCCATAATTTAAACATTAGGTAGTAAGTTTATAATTATGTGCACTTGTATATCATCAATAAACGTGTCGGTGAAATTTTTCTGTAGTATAACTTTTGTGAAATGCAGCAGTAACAAGTATTATAGTTGTTGGTTTTTATATGTAATTTGTTTTATGCTGTATTGCTTGGGAGATCAAAAGATATCTCCACCTCGAAAGTGTTATAGCATCATGTGTAAGTTAGAATAGATAAAATCATAGTAAAACTTTATGGGGGGAAGTGATTAATTTATATGAAAGGTATTGTATCACAGAAGGCAGCTTCATTCCTTTAAGGGATAAGTGATAACACTTTTTAGTGTAGAAATTTGAACAGTTTTTAAATCACATTGCCTTTTTTTTTTGGAGCTGACTTCCCTCTCTTCCCCTCCACCCTGCACATCTTTATGTTCAGTAAATGCTTTCTGAATGAATGAATGTTAAGAATGGACTTCTCAGTGTTGTAAAATTGAAGAGAGAGAAAGCAAGACAGAGAGGGAGAGAAAAGCTTGAATTTTTAGTGTGAGTGTGGTATTGGAAGATAGGAGAAAAACTCCAGACTTGTGCATACTGATAGCATTAGATAGTCTGAGTGTTACAATATGGGTGTATCTTTTATGTTGACCATCTGTTTTGTGTAAAGAATGATGAGAAATTCTTATTAAAAGTGACTTTCTCAAGAATAGAGCTTTGGATTTTAAAGATAATGGATAAACTAAAGATTGTAAATTTTATTTTAGAGGTTATCTCTATTTTTGAAATTTTAAAAATATAATGTTGAAGTGAGAGTACAAATTCTAAATTTTAAAGTGGAAGTCTGGAAATTTATTTATGCCTATGTAAAACAATTTTATTTCTCTTGTTTCAACAATGACTATTAAAAATCAAGGTATTGGCTGGCCTATCACTTGGTTAGAATGCAGTGTAATAACATCAAGGTCAATGGTTTGGATCCTGGTACTAGCCAACCACCTAAAAAAAAAAAAAAGTAAGCAAGGTATTAACTGTGGGCATCCTATTATGATGAGGGTTACACAAATATATACATGTGTTAAAATGGATAGAACTGCACACCAAAAAAGTCAAGTTTACTGTATGATACTTTAGAAAAAAAAATTTTTTTAAATCAAGACATTAATATGTCAGTAAATTAATGTACAGGAGAAATGTATGTATTAGAATAAAAATGCTATATTAGTTTCCTCTGGCTGCTGCAACAAAACAAACTGGGTGATTCAAAGCAATCAAAATTTATTGTCTCACAGTTCTGGAGGATAGAAGTCCAAAATTAAGGTGTTGGCAGGGTCATGCTCCCTCTGAAACCTAAAGGGGAATCCCTTGTTGCTTCTTCCTAGCTTCTGGTGGTTTATTGGTTGTTTTTGGCATTCCTTGCCTTGTAGCCACACAATTCCCAATCTCTGCCTTTCTCCCTATATGTCTCAGTCTTCACATGGCCTTAGAAAGACACAGGTCATATTGGATTAGGGGCCCACCCTACACCAGCATGACCTCATCTTAACTAATTACATCTGCAACTACCCTATTTCCAAATAAGGTCATGCTGCGAGGGACTGAGGTCATGCTGCAAGGGAATGAGGTCATGCTCTGTGGTGTTGGGGGTTAGACTTCAACATATGTTTATTTGGGGTGACACAGGGCAACCCATAACTACTTCTCATACTTGTTACTTGTTGCATAAGAGTTTCATGTGAATTTTAAACTTTTTTTGTGTTGAATACGTCTTAAATTAGAAATCACCACATTCATTTTATTAGGGAAGCATTAGTATTTCAATTTGCTTGATTCAATTTGCCTGACTGATTATTTAATACTCTTCATATGTGTGGAACTTTTTGACAAATCAGTGGTTATTTAAAGGTTAAACCTGTCATATTCTTGATAAATTATGACTGTACAGTATAGCACATAGGGTATACATGCATGGATGAACAGATTACTGTGGGATTTTTTTTCATGCATACCTTTTATAACTCTTCTTTAGAAATGGATAACCCTGCAAATGTGAACCATGTCTTAACTTCTGTTTCCAAACCCTAAATTAATATGGTTTAGAATTAGTGTTTAATATTAGAAATAGACAATAATTCATTTCAGATTACTTTTATGTGAATTTTCTACCTTGTAGTTTATTCATAGGCTCCTTTCTTTCCTGGTATAGGCAGCATGCTTCTTGGCCACATATAGCCTGTCATTGAACTAAGTATTATTGATACCACGGAAATCACACTCAATTTAGTATTAGCTTTAGCATTATATGATCATATGCTAGATTATTCTGTGATACTTTTCATAATCATATGTAGCCAAGTGACTAATTTTTGGTTCTCAATGTAACTGTTCTCTTCCTTAGAATGTGATTTGCCCTAAGTTGATGCTCAGTAAACGTTTATCTAATGAATGAGTAAATTGTCATATAACTTTTTTGCATTTGTATAGTAGGGACATATCTCTTAATTGACTTATATATGACTGGAGCCCACACGATATACTGCATTTTGTGGCTTAATTTCTGGATGTTTCTTTTTTTTTTTTTGTCTTTTGTCTTTTTCCGTGTCTGGCAACGGATCGCAACCCTCAGTGTTGCCCCCGTACCGGACCAGGGACCGGCAACGGGATCGCAACCCTCGGTGTTGCTCCCGCGCCTCGCCCAGCCAGTGAGCGGGAACCGGTCTGTACGTGGGATCCGAACCCTTGGGCGGGAGCGCTGCCGCGCTTCCCAAGCGGCGCACTATCCAGTGCACCACCGGGCCGGCCCAATTTCTGGATGTTTCTGATTTTTAAAATATTACACAGATTTAAAACATCCTTGAAGTTTATTATTATTTTTTTTGTTTGTTTGTTCTGTGGCTGGCTGGTGCAGGGATCAAACCCTGGACCTTTGTGTTACCAGTACCATGCTCTAACCAACTGAGCTAACCATCCTATAAACTAGTTCTTGATTCATTCATTGAATTAACATTTAGTCACTTGTTATGTGACTCAGTAAATAATTGTTTACCTGTCTTAGGTGGAAGTCTTTCTAAAATACTTTGTATTTTCTTATTTTGGAGTACAACCCAGCTTGGACACCAGAACCTAAGCTTCTAAGGACTACATTATGTTGCCATCTGTATGTAGGTGGTGGGTTATAAACTGAGTGGGTACTTGACCCTCAGAGTCTCGGAAATCTGTTTTAGAAATGTTCTATGTATATGTGTTTTTTGGTCATTTGTTTGTTTCTCTTTCTAATGGAGTGGTGAATGTGGTATTCAGGGCAATATATAACTTTGTTACCTTCTTTAAAAATGGACTATTGAAGCAACTGATGAAGTAACCTTTTCCCTAGTGGTTTTCTTACCTTAATAACAGTTGTTTGTACTTATGTCATTTAGTCCTTAGAGAAATGCAAATTAAAACCCTAGGAGAAACCTACAGTACACTAGAATGGCTGAAAATAAAAAGACTTACAATACCAAGTACTGACAAGGACATGGAGCAATTGGAACTTTCATATATTGCTGGTGGGAATGCAAATGATGTATCCACTTTGGAAAACAATTTCTTATACAGTTAATCATACACTTAACCATAAGATTCAGCAATCCTACTCATAGGTATTTACCTGAGAGAAATAAGAACACATGTTTATATAAAGAATTGCACTTGAATATCCATAGTAGCTTTATTCATAATAGCCCCAAACTGGAAACAATGTAAATGCTTATCAAATGGGTGAATGGATAAAAAAAAAAAATTGTTGTATATCCATACAGTGGAATACTATTCAGCAATGAAAAAGAACGAACTACTGGTAACCCAGCAACATGGATGACTCTCATAAACATTATGCTAAATAAAAGAAGCCAGACACAAGAGACTACATACATGAAATTTCACATATATGAAATTCTAGAAAGGCCAAAACTGTGGTGACAGAAAGTAGATCAGTGGTTGCTAGGGGAGAGGCGAATGGGTATGATGGAGTTTGGATGTGTTGTCCCCTCCAAAACTCATGTGGAAATTTGATCTCCAATATGGCAGTGTTGGAAACTGATTGAGTCATGGGGGCGATCCCTCATGAATGGATTAATGCTCTCCCCCAGGGGTAGTGAGTGAGTTCTCGCTCTATTAGTTGCTGCCAGACCTGATTGTTTAAAGGACCCTGGCACCTCCTCTCTCTCTCTCTCTTGCTTCCTCTCACCATGTGATCTACTTGTACCCGCCCACGCCAGATGCAGCTGTCCCAGAATAGTAAGCCAAATAAACCTCTCTTCTTTATAAATTACCCAGTCTCAGGTATTCTATTATAGCAACACAAAATGGACTAAAACCGGGTGCAAGGAAACTTTTTTGGGTGATGGAAGTGTTCTATATCATGATTGTGGTGGTGACATGACAGTATTCATTTGTCAAAATTTATTAGTTTTTTGAATGTAAATTATACCTCAAATATTTGATTTTAAAGAAAAGAATTATGAGCTCTAATCTTGGTTTTACATTAAAATCAGTTGGGAAGATTTTTAAAAATGACAGTATCCAAGACTTACCTCAAATTAATTGTCAGAGAATCTCTTGAGAATGACGATCAAATTTCAGAGTTTTAAAAAATGCTCCCAGGTATTTTATGTGCAGCCAAGGTTGAGAAACACTACTCCAGAAAAATGATCACCTTTATTAGTGTTATCAGCATTTCTAAACTTCTTGTTGGCAATGAAAACATTATGTAATTTTTACTTCACCGATGCTGTGGACCATGTCAGCTTTCTTTTCTTCTTCTATGTATTGTTTTACTTGTTTTTGGTTTATTAAAGCATCTCAAGGAGAATTATTCTCTTACCACTTAAAGAATGTTTCTTTATTTTTCCAGAGTATGTAAGTTATTTGTCATTGTCACTCTCATCAAAAGACCTTTGGTTTAATGTAATGCCAAGCTATAATTTTCTTCATGTTTGTTCACTCGTTCATTCATTTATAAAACTTAACATTTTTTTAATGTTCTGTGCAAAGTAGAAAATAATTCCTATACCTAAAGCCTACACAGTTCCGTATAGTATGCACATATAAAATAGCACTTAACACAATATTTTGTAATAATAGAGGTGGTTACTATGGAAGCAAAGAGTAGGAAGTGATAAACTGGGAAAATGTGGACAATTAGATATATTGCTTTATTTTAATATAATTTGAATGATATGAAATACTAAAATTATGTCTAATGTTGCAATAAAGACTGAAAACACTATTTACTGCTTACAAGTTAGATTAACCTTTTGTGAAATTCCTTCTGTATTGACATTTCATATGTCCTATACTCTAGTACATAGATGATTCAAAGGGGTAATATTGGCAGGCAGGAAGATGCCAAAAACATTATCAGGTACTAATCCTTTTTTTCTCAGAATAAACTGTACAGTTTCTCACTTTAGAATAGCTTTGTTATCTTCAGATAATTCTTTTCTTTTTTTTTATGGTTGCTTCTTTTAGGTGCAAATATATGATGGAGCTAATCAGCAAAATGGCTTTTTGTCCATCCATTTCTGTACAGTTTCTCACTTTAGAATAGCTTTGTTATCTTCAGATAATTCTTTTCTTTTTTTTTTATGGTTGCTTCTTTTAGGTGCAAATATATGATGGAGCTAATCAGCAAAATGGCTTTTTGTCCATCCATTTATTATCTTGTGGTCTGTAAGCAACAGGAAAATGTATCAAGTTTTTGAAAGCCTTGGAGATAATTACATTTTTCCCTGTATTCATTCATGGTTTTATTGAATGGAAGTCTGTAGCATTAATAGATTCAGGAAAAGCCAGCCTGTTCTTATTTTGCTTACATCTGTCAACACCTGTGTAGCACTAGGCTAATGTCAGAATCCTGCCGACGGCTCCAACTGTGGTGCTTGGGCTCTTTTACTTGCTGGTAATCCTGCCGACTGGGCCAATTGTTGAGCTAGGACTGGGTCTGGAGCTCACAGACCCCTCAAGGCCATTCCAGACTGGGTCACAAACCCTTCACATGCCAGGCTGGGTCCCCAGAGCCCTTACACACAGGTCTATGAGCTAGGTAACTGGCAAACAGGTCCTTGGAAGCCATATGTTGGAAAGCATGGCCATGCGGAGCGGCGTCCGCCTGAGGCAGTGGCCAGCAAAGGCGCGGTGCCATTCATACGTCCCAACTCCACCCCCACACACAATTTGTTTACTGGACCACCCCCAAACGGCCCTGAGGCAAGGGGAGCCTGATTAAATTATTTCTACTTTCCCAGCAATGCGCCCCATTCAGGGTCCCTCACCATACAATCTACACATTCAGAATCTTCCACAATGTTCCCTTAGCAAGGATAAATGACCCTTACATTTACATACTACACAATCCATCCCAATCCCAAAAGTCTTTAGCTTGTTACGGCACCAACTCAAAAGTTCAAAGTCTTCTCTGAGACCAAAAGAAAAAGTCCTTCCAGCTGTGAACCTGTAAAGAGTCAAAAACAAGTTTATCTACTTCCAAGATACAGTGGGACAGACATTGGGTACACATTCCCATTCTAGAAAGGAGGAATAGAAAGGAAAAACAGTCCCCAAACAAATCCAGAACCCAAACAGGGCAAACATTAAGCACACTGGGGCACCTGGACTACTAAAGCATTGGGCAACCTTGCTGCTACAGCTCTACCAAGTGCAGCCTATTGAGCTGCCCTGGTGCCTGTGGCTTTTCCAGTCTGGCACTGCACATTGCCAGCAGCCCTACGGTTCTGGGCTCCTGGTGGCAGTCCCACCATCCTGGCTCCACTAGACATTTCCTCAGTGGGGGTTCTCTGTGGGGGCTCCAACCCCACTTTTCTGCTCCACATTGCTCCATAGGTGACCTCCACAGTGGCTCCACCCCTGCAGCCGGTCTCCTCCTGAGTCCCCCAACTTTTTCATACACCTTCTGAAATCTAGGTGGAGGCTGCTATGCCTTCACTGCTCTCACGTACTGCTGGCCTGCAAACTTAACACAACATGAATGCTACCAAGGTTTTTGGCTTTGCTCTTTGGAGGTGCTGAGGCAGGATTGCTCCAGCCAGGGTGGCTGGGATGCAGGGAGCAGTTTGCCAAGGGCAGCTGTGCCCCAGGTCTGTCCTCTGGGACAACTCAGTCCTTCTAGGCCTCAGGGTCTGTGATGGGTGGGGCACCCTTCGAGACTTCTCAAATGCCTTTAGGGCTTTTCTCCCATTGTCCTGGTTCTTAGCATCTGGCTGCCCTATCCCTGGCTCCTGAATTACTTAAATCAGCTTGGCTTACACCAGCTATTCACTCAGTCTCAGGCAGTTCAGCACCATTCACCCACACAGTTCGGGCAGCTGCATTCGCCCAGTCCATCAAGGAGTGGCTGCCCTGCCCCTGTGCATATCTGCGACTCTCCTGTAACCACTGCCACCGAGACAGGCGTGTAGTAATGGATACTAACTTTTCTACCTTTTCACCAGGTGAAAACATACTTGAAATTTTGCAGGGGCACCCGTTCTTGGGTCATCTGCTCATCTGCATGTGGCACTCTTTTCTTGGGTTTATACAGCACCCATCTGGCCATCAGGTTTAAGTGGCACCCTTTCGAGCCATATGCATTCAGACAAATGCAACATGCATTTAATATGTTGTCTCTAAAGCACGTTACACCATCCACCCCTAGGTCTCATAGTTGCAGCAGCCAGGGGCTCACCCTGTTTCTGCTGCTTTACAATCTCAATTTCTCATGCACAACAAGTCGTGCCTGGAGATGCACGGTTTTCCCTAACTCACCAATGGGTTGGTCATCTTCCCTGGTATGAGAGGCAGAGCTTCATGTCATCTTCCAGGACATTTATCCGTGCTTCCAACAACTCTGCTTTCTGCCACAAATCTCGATCAGTTTGCATCATAGTTGGCAATAGCCAGGCTGTGGTCAGCAGAAAAGTGGCTGCTGGGCACCACGTGCTCAAGGATAGCCACATTTCCTCCCCATCCCAAGGAGTTTTGCATTTTAGTACCTGGTCTATGCTGCCTTGCAGTACAGTGTGCAGCAACCAGATCCCAGTCAACAGGAAGGTGGCCATAGGGCAGAGCATATTCAAGAGTAGCCACATTTCCTCCTTCTTCCAAGGGCTTTTGGCTCCTGTACCTGTTCAGAATCCTGTTGCAGACTATGCCAATTGTGATGCTAAGGCTAATGTCGGAATCCTGCCGACGACTCCAGTTGTGGCACTCGAGCTCTTTTACTTGCCTGTAATCCTGCACCAACTGGGCCAGTTGCGGAGCTAGGGCTGGATCTGGAGCTCACAGACCCCTCAAGCCCATTCCAGACTGGGTCACAAACCCTTCACATGCCAGGCTGGGTCCCCAGAGCCCTTATACACAGGTCTGTGAGCTAGTAACTGGCAAACAGGTCCTTGGAAGCCGTAGGTTGGAAAGCATAGCTGTATGGAGTGGTGTCTGCCCAAGGTAGTCACCAGCAAAGCCGTGGCACCATGCATGCGCACCAAGTCCACCCAAACACACACACACACACACACACACACACACACACACACACACACACACACACACAATTTGTTTACTGAGGGGAGATTGATTAAATTATTCTATTTCCCCAGCAACCTGATATACTGATGTAACTGGCAAAGATTATTAACATACATTGATGTTCTTAGTAATATAAAATCCTTTTCTACTTAATGGCTCCCTATTGTGAAAAAACTCATAATATTGTTAATTTTTTTTCTCACTCAATATTATATTATCGTACTTTTTACTATCATGTATTTGTATATGTCTATTCTGTGTGTATAAAAATGGGGATACTTCAAAAAGTTTGTGGAAAAATAGAATTAAAAAATAATGTGAGTCTTTCCATGAATTTTTTCAAGACCACTTGTGGATCTTCACTTACACGTACTATCACATATGGGCAATTCTGTTTCCTTACTATGTCTCCTCAACTGTAAATGGACAGAAGGATGGAACCTACTTCATAGGTTATTTTGAGGATTAAGTAAGTTAACATGTAAAGCACTTAGAATGAGGCCTAGTACATATTAAGTGCTAGGTAAGTATTCATTATTATTATAGCCTTTACCAAAATTGTTGAAAGTGTTCTATATTTGTTACCTTCCCATTCTCAACCTTTATCCCACCTATGAGGCCTTTGCAGTCTAACTTGTGCTTTCACTCATTAAATTAAAATTGTTCTCTTAAAGGTCACCCGTAACCTTATGATTGCCAAACACAGTATCTTTTTTCCAATCCTCATTCTTCATGACCTCTGTACAGAATTTTTTGTAGTCTACTGCACCTTCCTCTTGAAATGCTCCTTACTAGATTTTTGTTGTACTTCACCACAAAAATAGGATATACTTTCTTGCCTCACGTCTTCTAATTTATCAGTCTATTTTATTTTTACAGTTTTAGTTACTATTTTATGAACATAAGATAGCATGGTATAATGTAGAGTTTTAAAATTTATTTAAAGCAACTGTACTCTCATTTTCAAATGAAATCTTAGCTGGAATTCTAGTTTTTGCAGCAATTAAAATCTAAATCTGAGCTGTTTTGGGGATTGGGATGGAGCCCAGGACTCCATCAGCTTGGCCAGCTACTTCTTCCCTTTGAAACCCTGAAGCATTTCCAAATAATGTTAATACTGGGGATTTGGAGTCAGGAGATCTGCTTTAGTGTTCTCATCTGTAAAAGTGTTAGGATTTTCGTGAGATTCTAAATAAGCTAGTATATGTGAAAGTACTTTATAAATGTCACTGTGCAAATAATATGACTGTTAAGTCTGCATCTTTGGTTCTCCCTCTGGAATTTAAGATCAGCATGTATATTTGTCTGCTAGATATTTCTAAATGTATATTCCTACTAGCCACTCAAAATCAACATGTCTGATAAGGGATTAATACCCAAAATATATAAAGAACTCCTATAACTCAAGAACTAAAAACCAACAATCCAAATTTAAAAAATGGCAAATGACTTGAAGAAACATTTCTCCAAAGGAGATATACAAATAGCTAATAAGAACAAGAAAAGATGCTCAACATCACTAATCATTAGGGAAATAGAAATCAAAACCGTAATGAGATACCACTTCGTACCCATTAGGATAGATATTATAAAAATAAAACAAAATAAATTAAAAAAAAAACAGAAAATAAGTGTTGGCAAGGATGTGGAGAAATTGGAACCCTTTGGAAATATGAAATGGTATAGCTGCTGTGGAAAATAGTATGGCAGTTTCTCAAAAAATTAAACGTAGAATTACTATATGATCCAGCAGTTTTACTTCTGGGTATATAACCAAAAGAATTGAAAGCAAAAACTTAAACAGATATTTATACACAATATTCATAATAGCCAAAAGATGGAAGCAATCCATTCATTGATAGATGAATGTATAAATGTGGTGTGTGTATATATATATATATATATATATATATACATACACACAAACACACAAAATGGAATATTATTAAGCCTTTTATAAGGAATGAAATCCTGATATCCGCTGCAACATGGAAAAATCTTGAAGACAGTGTAAGTGAAATAAATCAAACACAAAAGGAAAAATATTGTATGATTCCCCTTATATGAGGTACCTAGAATAGGTAAATTCATAGAGACAGAAAGTAGAATAGAGGTTACCAGGGGCTCAGAGGAGAGAGAGGAATGGAGTGTTATTGTTTAGTTGGTACAGAACTTCAGTATGAGATACTGAAATAGTTCTGGAGATGGGTAGTGGTGATGGTTGCACAACAATGTGAATGTATTTAGTGTACTCTTAGAAATGGTAAATTTTATGTGTATTTTACCACAATAAAATAATTAAATAAAAAAGGCCATGTATGATATGATTCCACTTATATGAAATATTGAGAATAGGCAAATCTTAGTGATAGAAAGTAGATTAGTGGTTTTCAGGGCCTTGCGGGTAGAGAGAATGATTACTAATGGGTATGGGGTTTCCCTTTGGGGTGATGAAAATGTTCTAAAATTAGTGGCAATGGTTGCATAGATCCATGAACATGCTAAATATCACTAAATTGTATACTTTGAAAGGGTGAGTTTTATTATATATGAATTATATCACAATAAGGCTGTTAGCAGAAAAGCAAATATTCCAAAAAAGAAAAGGAAAACCTTCAAAGACATTCTGTTTTATAGGGAATGAGATCAAAATTTCTAAGCATTACATTTGGAGACCTGGGCTCAAATCCCAGTTTTGCCACTTTCTAGTTGTGTAACTGTGGACAAGTTACTTAACCTCTCTGTGCTTCAGTTTTCTCATCTCTAAAATGGGGACATAATAATACCATGTCAGAATGTTGACATGACAGTCAAATGGGATAATGTATGTAAAAGCAGCTTGGAATTCCTTACACATTGTGAGGATACTGTGAATATTAATTCTCTTTCTTTTCCCATTCCCTGCCTCTTAATAATCTATGCATTATTCTTAAAAGTGCCATTTCCTTGTCTACTTAGTTGAAGTTAGAATTTCTTTCCACTTTAGTATGGTGCATTATTCAGCAGCTGTTTATTGAGTATCTATGTGCTGGGCTCTGGTCTAGCTACCGGAGATACAGCAGTGAACAAAACAACGTTCCTGCTTTCATGGAGCATACATTTTAGTGAAGGGATAGACAGAAGCACCTTCTATCTTCAGCTTGTGTTGTAATTATTTGTTACAAATATTATCATCCCTTCCAGTCTGCAAGCTCTTCCAGGGCAAGGATTTTATCCTACAATATATTCAGCACAATACTTAGCAGGTTTCATAATGGACTTTAAGAGGTCTTTGTTGAAATGAATTGAGAACGTTATCTTGTTCCTTTGTACGACCTTCATAATAGTGATTCCCAGTCCTGGCTGCTTTACATAGTGACTTGACGAGCTGTGGTGAATACAGATTCTAGAGCTTTACTCTTGGAAATAAGTTCTAGTTCACTAAGATTGGGTTGGTGTTGGGGTGCTCTCTCGGTCAGCCAGGCCCAGGCTCCAGATTTCCCTGGCTGTGGCCACCGAATGATCCCCAGCAGACTCCTTATCCCCACCAGGCAGGACCAGATAAGTTGCCCTCTGCGGCGAAAGCTGAAGAAGGATCCCCGAAGGTGGGTGAGTGCACCACCTGCCTATTCAGCCCTCAAAGGAACACTCAGACATGGCGGGGGTTCCATCAAGCAGTTCCATTTATTGTCTTTTAAGCACTTGTATTTATATCTAAGCAAGCGGGGATTTCCACACTGAGAGCCAATCACTGGAAAGGTCACATGTGCATGCGCCTTACTTTCCTATGCTTAGCCTACTGATCATGCACTGATCACAAGCGTGGAAAAGCGCAACTACCAATAAAACTTTTTGCGGAACTAAAAGTGACACTCCCCCTTTGCTTCCTCTAGGCGCCATCTTGTGTGGACCATGCGGGTGGGGAACTTAAACAGCCGCCATTTGGTGTGACCTCCTTTCACCCTAGCAATTGCTATAACAAGTGGAGCGGTTGCAGCCCAACAGGTTGGGGCTCAGGAATCTATATTTTTGACAAGCTCCCTGGGTTTCAATGCTTGGGAACCACTGCTCCATAGCACTTAGCACAATGACTTGCATATAATGAGCTTAATAGATGCTGGTTGAGTTGATTTATACCTTAGCTTGTTCCAAACCAGATTTGGAACTTGTGGGTCCAATTAAATTAATTGAATAGATTGGATTCAGGAAAGAGTTAACGGGAAAAAGTCACTAAGCTCAGCAACACTACAATTTGCTGATATTGGTAAAAATCACTAGTATCTATCCTTTGTTATTTTTAAATGGTAGTTCCTAACATATGAGTTCATCCAAAACAATTCTGTACATTTTGATAGCTACATATATTTTTGAAACAGCATTTAAAAAATCTGAAAGGATTTATATCAAACTGATAAATAATCTCTGTGAAATGGGAATGGGTGGTGGTCAAGAGCCAAGAGGGAATTTAGTTTAATCTGTATTATTTGAATTGTTTTATGGTGAGAACCTATTCATGTATTTCTTGTATAGAAATGAAATACAAATAAGTTAAAGACAATATGGTTTATTCAGCTGCGTTTTTTGATATCTTATGCCTTTTAAGTTAACATGGGCTAGAGAGCTGTCACCATACCTTTATTAACATGATTTAGGTCAGGGGTTCTTAAGCTCACATCTGAATGGCTTTAAGGGATCCATGAGCTCCTGATAATTATTTTCAGATTTTACAAATGCCTGTGGACAGAGAAGATAATCCATACTTTCATTTGATACTCAAGGTGGCTCATGTCCCAAGTAAGTTCAGGAAGCACTGAATTAAGTATTTATGTATATTTTTGATCCACTTTGATAAAAATTCTGCAGTTAATTCCTCTATTGCCTTTGAGCTTTGATGTGTATAATATTGGTGAATGTGATTCATTAACCTTTTTTATTTATAATTTTCAGGTTATGAATGGAATAGTTACTTTAGTTTTTTAAAAGATTAACACAGCTCTACTATTTGTTACTTTTACTAGTTAAACATTTCAGTTTTGGCATCTCTGATATATTCATTCTGTTCTGCTACTTATGCAAATACTGCTGTATAAGTTGCTTTTTTGTTATGTCAACAGAATGGCTTGACATTATGCCATGGACAGCTGAGTTTTAAAGATTTGTACTAGCTGAATTAAAGTAATATCCTATTAGATTATTGGACAGAGTAGATTATAGCTACTTTATCGAATCTTCCTGTGGAATCAGATTTTTTAGGTTGTATTCCCTGGGAAATAGACTGAGTTTGAAATTTACTTGCACGTTTATTGGGGAGCATTTTCAGGATGAACACTTAAAAAGGAGTGAGGGAAGCAAGATTAGGAGGGCAGAGAGAGTGAACTGATGCAGTTGCACCAGAGACTTTGCTCAATCCTATGGGGAGCTCTAGAGCTGGGACGGCACTTCAGAGCTGTATGGAATTAGACGTGGGCTGACCTGAGGGGGAAGGGGCATAACCTTGGGTGGGGCATTTTTCTTTACATGGTGGAGATGGAGATGAACTATACAGTTCCTCTTCAAGAAACTTTGCTGCCCAGCTACAGGAAGTGCTTTCATCAGACAGCCTCCAGCTGTCACTTGGTTCACAGTGTCTCAGCTGCAGAGATCTGCTTCACCTTACTAAGGTCACACTCTTCTAGGGGCAGCTTGCAGATGACTGAGCAATGTGGGGCAGTATAAAAGTTCCAGCAATTTCAGCCTAATGTGGAACTCTTTGACAGACAGTACTTGCTCCAGAGAGCCATACCTGATTGGCTGAGCTTTTGTCAGGTCTGCATTGCAGTTTGACTTCTTCCTCTTCTCATTCCTGCTTCTGCTGCTTTTTCTTCACAGGTGTTAATCCCTAATAAGTATCTTGCATCTGAAACTCCATCTTGATGTCTGATTTCAGAGAACTCAACCTGAGATACTTTGGTTGAGGACAGCTTGTGGAGGAGGACATAGCTGTGAGCTGCCAGCGCCAATTGTCCTGACAGAGGAATGAATGCCTTGGTCTTGAAGGAAGAATCTAAGCAATGCATTTTCTTTGACTCTTGGATTCATTTTATATATAAATTAACTCTATATGAGAACAGCTCCTCCTGTTTGGTCTCTTTTTCTGGGGAAACTTATAAGAGTAAGATTAGTGGGCAAATTGCAACCTGTGCCACTACAGCTATTCTCTAGAACACAACTGATATTGTTTCTGTCCTCCAATCTTCATTCTAGATTCTTGACCAGAATCTATGCTGGTCTAGGTGGTTTATCTGGCAACTGTGTGTATATGTCTGGGTGGGTGTGTGAGATTGCCTTCACTGAGAAGTCTGAGCCTAGTTAACATGCCCTTTTTCAGGCACTGGCCATTGTACTTGTTCAACACTGGGCAGGGGAATACCAAGAGATGCCCCAGTGACAACCTAGATACTAAATGTCATCTATTCCCTGATGCTACTTTTTTGTGTGTTGGTGAATCTGCTTTATTTCATAAAACCATCTGTTGCTAAGGTAGCACATTATTTACATTAAAATGAGGTTTATTATGTAGGTTTTAAAGGTCAAATATAGCATTGTTGAATCTGCTTTATTAGTATTTCTTTGATATGTTATTGGAGTACTGATTGCAGAGGTTTGTAGATTGTCACCTCATGTGTTGTCCCTTGCAAATACTAATGTAGCATCAGGATAACTGATAAAAAAAAAAGCAAAAGAAGTCATTCAACTAAAATATTATGTTTTCCAGTATTTTAGTGTAGTCTAATTTAAAACTTTATTTAGTTGTGAGTGGTTTTCTAGTACCTACTCCCGGTTACCTATTCACTTCAAGATTAGAATTGATCATAGAGAAAGAGTTGGGTTTTAACTTGCTGCAGGTATATAGCCATGTGATAAATATTTCATTTAGCAGACCATCAAGACACGTTTGCGTTGCTGGGGGTTTTATTAAGGAAGCTACTTTCTCTCTGCTTTGAACTCAAGGCTGCCTAAGGAGGCCCTGAAGTCTAGTGTCTCAGCAGTGTCCCTTAAGGGACTTGACTTTGTAGTTTGGAATGAGGCACTTTTACAGCAGGGTTTTTCACCCCCCAACACCTTTAGTGAGATATACTTCATATACCATAAAACTCATTTATTTAAAGTGTACGATTCACTGGGAACTCAGAACAACTTAACAGTAAAAAAACAAGTAACCTGAGTAAAAGATGGGCAAATGAGATGAATAGGCATTTCTCAAAGGAAGATATACAAATGGCCAATGGACACATGAAAAAATGCTCAATATCACTAAGCATCAGGGAAATGCAAATTAAAACCACACTGAGATATCATCTCACCCAAGTTAGACTGGCTATTATCAAAAAGACGGAGAATAACAAATCCTGGCAAGGATATGGAGTAAGGGAAACCCTCCTACACTGTTGGTGGGACTGTAAATTAGTACAGTCATTATGGAAAACGGTATGGAGGTTTCTCAACCAACTACAGATAGAACTCCATATTATCCAGCAATCCCACTGCTGGGTATATACCCAAAGGAATGGAAATCATGTCAAAGGGATACCTGCACTCCCATGTTTATTGTGGCTCTATTTACAATAGGTAAGATATGGAACCAACCTAAATGTTCATTGACAAATGACTGGATAAGGAAAATATGTAATATACACGCAATGGAATGCTACTCTGCCATAAGAAAGAATGAAATTATGCCATTCGCAGCAACATGGGTGAACTTAGAGAAAATTATGTTAAGTGAAATAAGCAGGCACAGAAAGAAATACTACATATCTTCACTCATAAGTGGGAGCCAGAAAAAGAAAGAGATACAACAATCACAGTAATTTGTTGAACTTTCAAAAGGAGAGAACAGAACTGAGGCCACCAGAGGTGGAGGTGGAAGGGGATTAGAGAGAAATTGGTAAAGGGCCACAAAAAATGATTACATTGTATAATATTGAATATACTAGTTATCCTGCTTTGAGCATCACATAGTGTACACTGGTACTGGTGTTCAATGCTGTATCCCACAGATATGTATGATCAATTATGTTTCAATAAAAAAATAATAAAGGGTACAATTCAGTGGTTTTTAGTATGAGTGTACTTCAAAAAGTTCATGGAAAAAATTGTATTATCTTTCAATTCTGTTTTTCTACGAACTTTTTGAAGTATCTTTGTGTATTCACAGATATGGGTAGCCACCATCACAGTTAATTTTTGAATGTTTTCATCACCTCAGAAGAAACTCTGTACCCTTTAGCTATCACTCCCCAATGTTATCCCTTCTAGTCCTAAACAACCACTAATCTACTTTCTGTCTCTATGGATTTGCCTGTTCTAGACATTTCATATAAATGGAACCATAATATGTAGTCTTTTGTGACTGGCTTCTTTCACTTGGCATAATGTTTTTAAGGTTCAACAATGTTATAGCATGTATAAGTACTTCATTCGTTTTTTGTTGGTGAATAATATCCCATTGCATGGATATATCATATTTTGTTTATCCATTTGTTAGTTGTTGGAAATTTTGGTTGTTTTCCTGTTGGTTATTGTGAATAATACTGCTGTGAATTATTGTGTACAAGCTTCTGTATAGATACATGTTTTCATTTCTCTTGGTTATATAAGTAGGAGTAGAATTTTTTGGTCATACAGTAACTATGTTTAACATTTTGAGGAACTGCCGAACTATTTTCCAAAGTGGCTGTACCATTTTACAATCCCATCAGCAATGTGTAAGTTTTCCAGTTTTTTCATGTCTTTGTCAACACTTGTTGTTATCTATATATATCTATATCTATATCTATATCTATATATTTTTTTTGTCCTTTTTGAGACCGGCCGCACCGCGCTCAGCCAGTGAGCACTGTAACCGCACCGGTCATCCCTATATAAGATCCGAACCCGCAGCGGGAGCGCCGCTGCGCTCCCAGCGCCGCACTCTCCCGAGTGTGCCACGGGCTCGGCCCGTTATCTATATTTTTTATTATTGCCATCTTGGGGGTCTCACTGGGGAGTGGTCTCATTGTGGTTGGTTTTGCTTTGCATTTCCCTGATGACTAATGATGCTGAACATCTTTTTTATGTGCTTATCTGTCATTTGTATATCTTCTTTGGAGAAATGTCTGTTAAGATCCTTTATCCATTTTTAAATTGGGTTGTCTTTTTTTTTTTTTGGCAGCTGGCTGGTGTGGGAATCTGAACCCTTGACCTTGGTGTTACCATCACCACACTCTCCCAAGTGAGCAACCAGCCAGCCCTGGGAAATGCTTTTTAATGTGCTACTGTGTCATTAGGGAATGCAATCCCAGGGAACCAAGAGTGAGAGAAAATGAAGTGAGACAGGGAAGCAGAGAGAGGCAATATAAGGGTGTGTTATAGAGCTGGTTACCACTTGGTATCAATTGGCTACTGATTGATCAGTCTCTCTGATTGTCTTATAGAAGGGTGGAGAATATCCTCCAGCTTCCACCTCTCATTTAACAAGATTTATAACTGGGAAATGTTTTGCTATTAAAGTTATATTTTGCATATTCCTCTCTAATTTTAACCATTACTGATTTTACAGTTTGGGTTGTTGTAGGGACTGTGGGATTGTAGGAATTGTTCTCTTGGTGTTGCTACTCTGCATAGTCTAAAACAAATATCTTAAATTCCCTGTGTGTATGGTATGGTTACTTCAATTACAAGATGGGTAAAAGGGATTGGCCATCATTCATAACCTTGTTATAATCTGTGACAACTTCTTTTTTCTTGGTGGCTGGCCAGTATTGGGATCTGAACCCTTGTTCTTGGCGTTACAAGGTTCCGCTCTAAACAACTGAGCTAACCAGCCAGCTGTGTAACAACACTTAATGGTTGGAAGCCTAAAATAAGTAAGAATAAGGCTTCAATACACTTAAGAAAATAATTTTTTTCTTTTTCAGTATCATATTCTATTTTTTTCCTATTATTGTCCATACTGTTTATTCCTTATTTTCTGCATAGGTTTTAGGAAGATAAGGAATCATTGCATAGCAAAATAGCTAATTGTAAAGCATCATAAAACGACACTTGCTCTTCTCTTTCCTCTGCTCTGTAGACCCTGAGCCCTTAACCATTTCTTTCATCTGACTCTCCTTCCTGAAAAATTTAGTCCAAATCTAGGAGAAGAAGGAGAGAAAAAGAAGTGAGATGGGAAAGGAGGGAGAATTGCAGCAGCCTGAAAAGAGGTGTTGGAGCCCAGCTGGTGCAATGGTCTGGCATGAGGTGCTAGAGCTCAAAGGGGATGAGGAGGGTGTCCACATGAAGAGGGTTACAACTCAAGATGTCAGAGTCTGAAAGGGTTGAGGATGACTTTTGCATAGGGGTTACAGGGTGCAGAAAGGCATGGTATGTTAGAACTCAGGTGGGGTGAGGAGTGCATGGTAGAAAGTGGCAGCAGCAGGTGCAGGCACTCTGTGCTTGAGCAGAATGAGAAGAGTGTCCTTATAGGAAGTGGGCTGTGGTAGCAATGGAAGGTTGGTTACTTGTAAGTATTGATCAACTAAGTAAATTAAGGATAACAGGAGCCAAGTTTCTCACTGTCAGAGAAAGGAGCTAAAACACAGACAGGGAGAAAACTAGAATGAATCCTGAGTGTTGGATTGTAATTGGCAATACCTATGTGAACTCAAGGTTTTTAATATATATTGGAAAAATATTTATTGTATTTTCTACAATGAGAGAGCCTGAGAACAGTGACATCCCACTAGCAATAAACACACCTAATGCCAGGTCGTGGTTTCTAAGTACTTTTCTTCACTTAAAAGGAACTGGTGCTCCTTGGAGAAATGGCTGAATCTATGTACTATTTTGTGGCCAGAGTGATCTGTGGGGACCTTAAAATTGGGGCATAAACTGAGCTAGAATGAGGATGCCAGATGATCCATATAAACTAGGGCTTCAGGATAGGCACCATTAGGGAATGAGGGTGCTGTGCCCATATTTCTTTGGGAAGGACTGGTCTTGTCCTCATCCTCAGATGACTGCTGTGGTTGAGCTTCTTGTTGTTGAACAGACTTTCATTTTGCTTTCTTGAGTTTTTCTTTGTGGTTCTTGAACCAAACCTGCAGTACTGTTGGATGAATGTTCATTTTTGAGGCCATTTCTTTTTTTTTTTTTTTTTTTTTTTTTTTTTTTT
>NW_007728599.1:165903-195472 GCF_000696425.1 Galeopterus variegatus | reverse complement strand
GCAACCCTCAGTGTTGCCCCCGCACCGGGCCGGGGACCGGCAACGGGATTGCAACCCTCAGCGTCGCCCCCATGCCTCGCTCAGCCAGTGAGCGGGAACCGGTCTGTATGTGGGATCCGAACCCTCGAGCAGGAGCGCCACCGCGCTTCCCAAGCGGCGCACTATCCAGTGCGCCACCGGGCCGGCCCAAGGCCATTTCTTTTTAAGGTTGAGGTTTGGATATGGATTTTTATTGAACAAAAGGTTCAAATCTTGCAGTTGTTTCTTAGTGAACGTAGTTCTCCTTTGTGAATACTTCTGGTGCTTGCCTTTAGGAAGGCCCTCTGAGTCTGACATCTTCTCATCTAGATGTGCTCCTATGTTCAGGTCCAGTGACAGATGAGCAAGAATCAGTTTTTTTTTTTTTTTTTTTCTTTTTTTTTTTTTTTTCCGTGTCCGGCAACGGATCACAACCCTCAGTGTTGCCCCCGTACCGGACCGGGGACCAGCAACGGGATTGCAACCCTCGGCGTCGCTCCCGCGCCTCGCTCAGCCAGTGAGCGGGAACCGGTCTGCATGTGGGATCCGAACCCTCGGGCGGGAGCGCCGCCGCGCTTCCCAAGCGGCGCACTATCCAGTGCGCCACCGGGCCGGCCCAAGAATCAGTTTTGAATGTTTTAGTTTTATTTCATGTTCATTTTAAAGGTTTAATTACCAACAGTAAAACATGTAAAACTCATCTAATTTTATTTTAAATGATACTTGGTTGTTTCTTATTCAAATTACAAGCTAAAGTTCTGAGGTGTTTTTTTTTAAACAATTATGTCTTTTGTGGTTATGTAAACTTACAGTCTTCTAATTTTTAAAGCTTTGTAAATATTGGCATTTAATGTAATTTTACTTTTTATTTGCATAACAATGTCAACAACAATAATATTAAAAGCTGATACATAGTTAGTATTTACTGTGTGCCAGACACTATGCTAAGTATTTAACATGTTTTAGTTTATTTAATCCTTACACTATTCTTCTGAGGTTTATACTATATTATCCCAATTTTACAGATGTGGAAATGAGGCCCTCATAAGAAACTTGTTCAAGTTCATATAACTAGTTAAGTGGGAGAGCTGGGGTTAGAACCCAGGCAGTCTGGCTCTTGTGTTCAAGATTATGATCACTGTGCCATAATCAGTTATGTATAGTGAAACATAAATGAACAACTAAGTCCTAAAAAGCGATTGAGAAGGGCAAAAAAAAAAAGTTAAATGAAGAAATTATATACTGAAATTATTTCATTTCTTATTTATAAATAAGAAAATTCAGGCATAGGTTTTGTATACAGTGTGTGACCAATCTTTATGGCCTTAATAACATCCATTCTTGCCTTCTATGCTATATCACACCCTTAATAAGCACAGACTTAAAAAAAAAAAAAAACTAACTAGTGCTGTACCAGAACAAAAACTCCATTGTTGAGCCCAATATATTCAATTCATATATTAAATTAACCTTTTCTCCAGTAGTACAAAATGATTTAAATTGGTAATGGTTATAATATTTTTTAACACGAAGAATTAATTCACTTTGTGGTATAGATAGAAAAACCAAACAGATGACTTCATAAATGGGAAATACTTTATTGATCCTGTCTTTATTTGCCTTTGTGATTTACCTAATAGCAATTTAGATATTCTTAGTCTACCTTATGTTATGGAATTTGTTAAAAAGCAGTAAGTTTTAACAAGAGAAGAAAAGAGGCACATCATTTGGAAATTTTACTGAGGAATGATTTTTAAAACTCATTTCAAGAATGATTTACATGATGGTTGTAACCTAACACTATGTGGTTTGTTTGGTAACTACTGTAAACTCTGTGATCCTAGAAGTCTTAGTAAGACTACAAGGACATGCTGTGGGAGAAAAAGGCGTGCAGCAATCGTTGTGGCTCCTTTTTTGGAGAATATTTTTCCCCAAAGAGTTCAGCTACAAGAGGTAAATATATCTGAAGTACTTGTTGAAATATAAAGTTATGTATTGATGTTAGTAGTGTCTTATCTAAAGTCTTGTGTAGCTTGGGCCGGCCCTGTGGCTCACTCGGGAGAGTGCGGTGCTGATAACACCAAGGCCAAGGGTTCGGATCCCACATAGGGATGGCCGGTTCGCTCACTGGGTGAGCGTGGTGCTGACAACACCAAGCCAAGGGTTAAGATCCCCTTACCGGTCATCTTTAAAAAAAAATAAATAAATAAAATAAAATAAAATAAAAAAATAAAGTCTTGTGTAGCTTATTTGCTGCAGAACTATCAATTATAACAGCCATTCCTTATCATATTGTGATAAACAGTTCAAAAATGCAAATTAGCAAATTTTTTTAGTTTTCTGCATAGTAAAATATCCCATTAAAAAACATATTTTGTTCATTTCAGCTCACTCTACTAAGAATATATTTGTAGCACTAATTTGGCACTGGGTTCTTCAATTATTATAATGTTGCCTTTAACCAGTATATTTGCTGTTTATTACTGACTAAAGCTGGTATTTTATCTTCTTTTTTTGACAAATTAACTTTTTTGAGAGGAAAATACAGCTATTATTATTTGCTCAACAAATATGGTCAAAACAAAGTATAGGGCAGTCCTCAAACAGAATCATGTTTGTTCAGTGTCACAACCATGAATCACATTTTGGCTCCTTTATTTTGAACATCACATCTGAGTTCACACCTATATACATTCTTGTAACATTAATAGATTTTCCCCTACATGTGGATTTGAGAATATTTTAGAAAGAATTTTTTATTTTTTAATTTTTTTTAGTGGCTGGCTGGTACAGGGATTGAACCCTGGACCTTGGAGTTATTAACACCACACTCTAAGCAACTGAGCTAACCGGCCAGCCCTAGAAATAATTTTTAGGGTGAAAATTTTGTATAATGAATTTATGATTCTTTAAAGCATTCAGTTAGTAAATAAAGATGAACTGTAACTTGAGTAGCCTTAGTTAAATCTCAAATATTTTTAACCTTTTTTATGTTATAGAAACTAGTCCCAAATAATTGTGTAAAAATTTTGCAAAAATAATTTGCTGGTCAGTTGGCTGAATTTCTTTTAAAGTATATTTGTTGAGTTACTCATAATTAATAAAAATTGGTTACAGTGATGTGTATGTTCCATACAGTATTCTATTTTCCCTCAGCATTTTTCTTGATAGTATTGATTAATATTTATTTTCACAATAAATATTAACCCCTTCAATCATGCTTTATTTCTTTCAACTTTTTGTTGTTCTTATGGGACTGCGGAATATAATAATATGACCTCCTATTTTATGAGGATAGGCTGAAATTTTTTGTGTTTGTTTGTTTTTAAAAGATGACGGATGGGGCCGGCCTGGTGGCGCACTGGATAAGTGCGCCGCTTGGGAAGCGTGGCGGCACTCCCGCCCGAGGGTTCGGATCCCACATACAGACCGGTTCCCGCTCACTGGCTAACGCCGAGGGTTGCAATCCCGTTGCCGGTCCCCGGTCCGGTACGGGGGCAACACTGAGGGTTGCGATCCGTTGCCGGACACGGAAAAAGACAAAAGACAAAAAAAAAAAAATGCTCTTATACTTTGCTGGTCGGAATGTAAAATAGCACAACCACGTCGAATTGTGCGGCGGTTTCTCGTCAAGTCAGCTGTGAACAACATGACTCAGCCGTTCTGCTCAAAAAAAAAAAAAAAAAAAAGATGACGGATAAGGGGATCTTAACCCTTGACTTGGTGTTGTCAGCACCACTCTCTCCCAAGTGAACTAACCGGCCATCCCTATATAGGGATCCAAACCCGTGGCCCTGTGTTATCAGTACCGCACTGTCCCTAGTGAGCCACGGGCCGGCCCAGGCTGAAATATTTCTAAAAGAAGTGTAATAGAGCTGCAGCAAGAGAGGCTGTCACTTGATTGATAGTCTGTGAAAGTGTACAGTGGACTTTGACTTCAGAGGCAGTATCTGTTTTAAATTAATCTTTGTCAGATACCTGCCGTTGTAGATAATTCAAATTCAATTGCCTTTCTGACCTTATAACAAAGAAATATCACACACTAATTTTTTCAATATAAAATAATTTTTTTGAGTCTTAGTAGCAGTGGTATAAGTGCAAGAGCTTGTTGAAAAGACAACGGATGAGTGTATTTGACATTTTATTTATTTTTTTTAGAAAGCTTGATTTTAGGGAATTGAAAATGTACGTGGAAGAATATGATGGGCTGGCTATTCTGGAAGCCAACACAGAATAGTTGTTCCAGTGGCAGAATTTTTCAGTGGTAACTGATAAAACAGTTAATGGTTTGAATAAATTCTTGTGTTGAAATTTCTTAGTTCTACACTGTTAAACGTATCTTTTCTCAAAAATTGCATCCTCTAAAGTAGATGTGAAAAATATATGATTTTTAAAAAAGGATTTCTCTGTTGTGAGATAAATATCAGTTTTCAAAAATCATGTGAAAGAATGTAAATTTAGTACTGTATTGGTAATTCTCCAATCATTTTGTAATTTAATAAGAAGTCATTTCAGGGCTTTTGTTTGAGTGTGTAACATGTCCTTGTAAGATTAAAACTGTCTTCTGATTTATGTAGTTAACTCTTCTCAGGGCTTTAATATTTACTTCCCAAATGTGATTCAGTACCTTTTTGAGTGAGGTGAGAGGGAATATGATTAATCTCATTACTATTGAGGATTCAAAAAGAACTTTTTCATAAAATAACTTAAATAGCTTTATTGTTTTTCAAAAATTACATACTCATTTATAAATTATAACAATATGTCAAAGTTCAGAGAAAAAAGATAAAACTAATCTGGACATCCTTCCAGATTTCAGACAGCTTTCTCTACATATAGGTACAGAAATATATGCATAGAATATTACATAAACAGGCTCACATAATATGTTATTCTGTAACCTTTAAAATGTTTTAGAACTTTTATCTTTAAAATGGAAGAAAATAGGGGCTGGCCCGTGGCTCACTCGGGAGAGTGCGGTGCTGATAATACCAAGGCCACGGGTTCGGATCCCATATGGGGATGGCCGGTTAGCTCACTGGGTGAGCGTGGTGCTGACAACACCAAGTCAAGGGTTAAGATCCCCTTACCAGTCATCTTTATCAGCACCGCACTCTCCCGAGTGAGCCACAGGCCGGCCCTACCGGTCATCTTTAAAAAAAAAAAATTAAATAAATAAATAAATAAATAAAATGAAAGAAAATAACAATTTGCATATGTCTATACACATACATTCACACACAAAGATGTTGCTGAGTTTTGGTATTTCACCAGCATAGAGGCATAATGTTACATTGTTAAAAATTACTGAGGATCCCCAAAGAGCATTTATGTGAGTCATATCTATCAATATGTATCATATTAGAAATTAAAATTTAGATTTAAGTGAAGGACCTGCTTTGGAGAGTATATCTGTCCAAGAAAGTTATATTTAAGCTGAGATCTGAAGGATGCAAAGTATATCCTCTCTGTCAGTGATTTTCAGTCAGTTTAACAAATGAATCCTATCATATCTCAGTTACCTGTCCAAATTGGAAAATGTGAACACCAAGCTAGTCACAGAAACTTTAAAAAAAACTTGACTAACATATTTTAAAAATAATAAGTTATTAATATTTATTGGGCACTTACTATATGCTGTAAGTGTTCTGTGCTAAGTAAGGGCTTTATAAGCTTATCTCATTTAATTCTCATTGGAGTGATAAAAGATAGGTAATATTATTATCCCCAGTTTACAAATGAAAGAAATGAAATCTAGGAGTGTTAACTAACTTGACTAGTAAATTAAGGGGAAGGAATTTGGATCCAGAACCTCAAATTTTTTATAGCAAGAAATAAATATAGGAACAGGAAACAATAAAGCAAGTTCTGTACTATATAACTCTTACTTAAAGTGACTATTATAACTTACACTAACTTATTTATCGTAAGTTATTAGTATAACTCTTATTTAAAGCATTACTAACAAGCCGAAATTATTGACCTAAAAATGCTGTTGGGTTAAGCTTATTTTCTACGTGAATCTCCAAAAGAGACTAAATACAGCTAATTCTGGTATAGATAAGATTTAGTACAATTGTATTTGCAATAGCATATCATTTACATTTTCCATTTGCTATAGCAAATGACTGTTAGCACAACATAATATGAATTATTCACCTTTTTCTTTTCAATTTCATCTCCAGCTGAATTTCATTTGATTTGACTACTTTTAGATTCAGCCTTATTTTGCATATGTTACCTCACTAGAATAAAAGAAAGACACATTATTCTCTTCCCAGGGGCCCTAATTCTTTATGGTCTCCTCTATTGCAATGATTTGTACTATTGTGAAAATTGAAATTTTTATAGAGTTTTTTAGTCTAAGGATTGCAGTTCAGCTATTTAAGGGAGCAGCTGCCATATTATCATAGAACTAAAATCAGAAAAGACCATAACTGACATTTATTGAGGACCTTTTATATGCCAGACATATCAAAATCCATTGCCTAAATCATCACAACAACCTTATAAAGGTAAGTATTATCTCTATTTTCTAGGTGCAAAAAATTGCCCAGAAAAGTTGAATACCTTTCTCAAATCCGCACAGTTAGTTATATGTAGAGCCAGGATTTAAATCCAAGTCTGTTTGATTTCAAAGAGAGGAGTTCTGTAACATTACTTAATGTCTGTAAGTAATCTGTAAGGTCAGTCAGTAAATACTTGTGCCCTGGGAGATAATATTCGCCAAACATATAGTTGACAAAAGATTGGTATCTAAGATATATAAAGAATTCTTAAAACTCAATAATAAAAAGACCATCACCACAATAAAATATGGGCAGAGATGTGAACAGATACATCACAAAAGGCTATATACAGATGGCTAACAAACACGTGAAAACCACTGAACATTATTAGTCATCAGGGATATGTAAAATAAAACCACAATGAGATATTAGTACATTCCCACCAAAATGGCTAAAATTAAAAAGCCAAATATTGCTATTGATGTGGAGCAATCAGACGTCTCAGACATGCATTGTTCTTGGAAATATAAAATGGTATAACCACTTTGGAAAAAGGTCTACACATGCGCGTATTCTATGACCCAGAAATTTCACTCCTAAGTACAGACCCAAGATAAATGAAAGTGCATTTCAACAATATCAACAAAAAAACAAGGATATTCATAGCAGCTTTGGTCATAAACTGGAAATTAGATGCAGCCTAGTTGTGTATGAACAGAATAGCTAAACTATATAGTCATACAATGGACTACTATTCAGTAATAAA
Organism: Galeopterus variegatus; assembly: GCF_000696425.1. Taxonomy (NCBI): domain Eukaryota; kingdom Metazoa; phylum Chordata; class Mammalia; order Dermoptera; family Cynocephalidae; genus Galeopterus; species Galeopterus variegatus. Next base: position 188,179 of record NW_007728599.1, on the reverse strand, counting down.
AAGGAACAAACTACTGATACATGCAAATAACATGAATGTATCTCAGAACTATTATGCTAAGTGAAAAAAAGCCTTACTCAAAAGAGTACGTATTACATGATTTCATTGTATGAAGTTCCAGAATAGCCAAAATTAATCAGTGGTTAAAAAAGGAACAGTGCTTGCCTCTGAACAGGATTGATTGGTAAGGGCATGAGGGAACTTTCTGGGGTAATGAGAAGGCACTATATCTTGATTGTTTTCTTAATTTCATCTTTGGATTGTTCATTGGAAGTGTGTATAAGTACCACTGATTTTGTATATTGAAACTTGTAACCTTGCTGAACTGGCTTATTATCTAATAGTTTTTGTGTGGATTTCTTAGGATTTTCTATATACAAAATCATGTAATCTGTCAATGGAGATAGTGGTTTTACCTATTCCTTTCCAGTATGGATGCCTTTTATTCCTTTTGTTTGTCTAATTGCCTTTTCTCAGTCACCTTTGCAGTTTGTTCCTACTCTACCCAACCGTGGTATAATTAAATGCCTTCTAGGTTTGTCTTACATGTTTTTTTAGCCTATCCAACTCAATATGTCCAAGACTGAACTCATCTTTTCCACCAAAGTCCTTCTCCTCTAGAGTCTCCTGTCCTGGAAATGACAGTGCATCTAACCGGGTGTTCAGCCAGAGAGCTGAGAATTATCCTTTTTTTTTTTAGAGGAAAGGGATAGGTGGTAGGCGAGCAGAGCCTTGGGGGCTGCCGGCCTCACACCAGTCCTCTTCTTCTGAGAATTATCCTTGATTCCTGCATTTTCCTTACTAATCATATCTACCCCACCACTAAGTCCTGATGGTCCTGCTCCCTAATTAATTTCTGGAGTCAATTTAAAACTTATCTTCTCTATTACGACCACCCTTGTACAAACTACTGTCATCTCTTGCTAGGATTATTGCACTTGCCTAACTGGTTCTCCCAGAAACCACTTGACTTTCTCTTATTCTTCACCTTTCTGTCAGTGTGATCTATCTTTCTGTAAAAACAAATGAGATCATGTCAGCACCCTACTTACAACCTTCTAAGGGTAGGGTGATTATGTTTAATAGTTAAGTTTTGTATATTACACAATAGCTAGAGGAGAGGCTTCTGAATGTTTTTGCCACAAAGAAATGATAAATGCCTGAGGTGAGCCCTGCTCCGCCTGGCTGCAGTCTCCAGAGCCCCACCCCACAGGATTTCCAACATGAGAGTCCCGTGCCATCAAGCCTCAGCCTCCAGAGTCCCGCCCTGTGTAGCTCTGTGACAGGAGCCCTGTGATGCCCAGCCATAGCCTTTGAAGCCCCCTTGTAGCCCCCCTAGAGCCCTGTGCCACCAGGCCATAGCCTCCGGAGCCCCACCCCTCACAGATCAGCTGCTGGAGACCTGCATTTCTCCACCACAACCTCCGGAGTTCTGTCCTGTGCAGTCACAGCCACCAGAGCCCTACCATAGCTGCCAGAGCTCCCTGCTTTGCAGCCCCAGCCTCATGAGCCCCACACCACCCAGACCCAGCCATCCCCACTAGATGGCCCCAGCTGCCCTCAGCCACAGCCACATCTGCTGGTGCCCCCAGGACTACTGAGTCTACCTGGAACTACTGAGACTATAGAGTCTACCTGGAACCAAAACTAAAACATCCCACCCAGCAAGCAACATAAAACAAATCTACAGGAAGGATTCTCTCTCCTCAAAGGCCACTCCAGAGTAATAGAAGAAGTGACTACTCCACCAACTGACCAGACATCAATGTTGGGTTACTAGAAGTACAAAAAAACAAGAAAAAATGACACCCCCAAAGGAATACAATAATTCTTAAATATCAGACTCTAATCAACAAGAAGCCCTTGACATGTCTGAAAAAGAACTCTGGAACTCACTAAGATACAAGAAGACGCAGATAGACAGCACAGTGAAATGAGAAAAACAATCCAGGACACAAAGGGGCAACTTTACAAAGAGGTAAATGCCATGAAAAAGGATGTAGCAGAACTCCTAGAACTGAAGGTCTCATTGAATGAAATAAAAACTATGTTTGAGAACTTAAGCAGCAGGCTAGAGAAAGCAGAAGAGAGAATTTCTGATTTCAAAGACAGACTTTTTAGAATAACCCAAGCAGTCCAAAAGGAAAAAAGATTTTAAAAAATGAAGAAAATCTTTGAGAGCTACTGGGCAACCTCAAGTGCACAAACATCAAAATCATGGGTGTTCCAGACGTGGTGGCAGGGAGAAAAAGGCATTGAAACACTGTTCAGTGAAAAAATAGCCAAAACCTTCCCAGGTATTGGTAGGGATATGGACTTCCAGATCCAAAAGTCTCAAAGATCCCCAAACAGATTCAATCTGAAAAGGTCCTCTCCAAGACACATTGTAGTCAAACTGGCAAAATTCAAATACAAAGAGAGAATCCTAAAAACAGCAAGAGAAAAGCATCAAGTCACCTATAAGGGAGTACCCTTCAGATAACAGCAGACTTCTCAGCAGAAACCCTACAGGCCAGAAAAGAATGGATTTATACATTTAAAAAAAAAAAAAAAAAAAAAAAAACCCTGCCATCTAAGAATACTATACCCAGCAAGGCTATCCTTTCAGAAATGAAGGAGAAATAGTATATTTCCCAATCAAACAGAAACTGTGGGAAGTCATTGCCACACGACTAGCCCTACAAGAAATCATCAAGGGATTCTTGCATCTGGAAGCCAAAAACAATGGTCACAACGTGAATATACAAGAAAGAACAAATCCCACTGGTTGACACATAGGCAAACAAGAAAGAGAAAAAAAACTATATCATATCACATTGAAAAGCCAATGAATGAACACCAAAGATAAAGACCAACATGGAAAGAAAGGAACAAAAGATATTTAAAACAACTGTAAGAAAGCAATTAAATGACAGGAGTTAGACAATACCTTTCAATAACATCCCTAAATGTAAGTGGATTCAATTCCTCACTAAAAAGACATAGAGTGGCCAAATGGATTAAAAAACTAGATTCAACTATGTTCTGCCCACATAAACTCACCTCACCTGTAAAGTCTCACGAAGACTAATAGTGAAAGGGTGGAAAAAGATATACCATGCAAATGGAAACCAAAAACGAAAAAGAGTTGCTATTCTTATGTCAGATAAAATAGGCTTTAAACCAAAAACTATAAAAAGAGACAAAGAAGAAAATTATATAATGATAAAGGGATTTATCCACCAAGAAGCATAACAGTCATAAATATACATGCACCCAACAATGGCGCACCCAGATATATAAAGCAAACACTATTACACTTAAAGAGAGAAATAGACCCCAATACAATAATAGTTGGAGACCTGAATGACACTCTCTCAGCACTGAACAAATATCTACACAACAAATCAACAGAGAAACACAGGATTTAAACTACACATTAGACTAATTGGACTTGGTGGAAATCTGTAAAACACTTAATCCAATAACTAGAGAATATACATTCTTCTCATCAGCACATGGAACATTCTCCAAGATAGACCACATCTTAGGTCACAAATCAAGTCTCAATACACTTTTAAAAATTGAAATAATTTCAAGTATCTTCTCAGACCACATTGGATTAAAACTAGAAATCAATAACAAGTGTAACTTTGGAAACCATACAAATACGTGGAAATGAAACAACTTGCTCCTGAGCAACCTATGTGTCAAAGAAGAAATTAAACAGGAAATCAAAAAATTTCTTGAAACTTACAATAATAATGGCACATCATACCAAAATATATAGGGTACTGCAAAAGCAGTACTAAGAGGAAATTTTATTGCAATAAATGCTTATATCAAAAGAACAGAAAGACTTCAAACAAACAACCAAACATTACACCTCAAAGGACAAGAAAAACAAGAACAATATAATCCCAAGGTTAGTAGGCAAAAAGAAATAACTAAAATCAGAGCAGAACTAAATGAAATAGAGACCAAAAATGTGATACAAAAGATCAATGAAAGAAACAGGGTTTTGGTTTGTGTTTTTTTTTTTCTTTTTGTCTTTTTTTTTTCGTGAGTGGTAACGGGATCGCAACCCTCAGTGTTGCGCCTGTACCGCGACCGGCAATGGGATCGCAACCCTCGGTGTCACGCCCGTACCAGTCTCTATATGGGATCTGAACCCTCGGCGGGAGCGCCACCGCGCTCTCAAGCGCCGCACTCTACCGAGTGCGCCACCGGGCCGGCCCTGGGTTTTTTTTTTTTTTTTTTTTTTGAGAAAATAAACAAAATAGACAAATAAGTGGCCAGATGAACTAAAAAGAGAGAGAGAGAGAGAGAGAGAGAGAGAGAAAAGACCCAAATATAACAAAAATCAGAAATGAAAAAGAAGACATCACAGCTGATTCCACAGCCATACAACGAATCATCAGAGACTACTATGAACAACTATATGCCAACAAATTTGAAAACATGGAGGAAATGGATAACTTTCTGGACAGATACAAACTACCAAGACTGAACTGAAAAGAAATAGAAAACTTGAACAGAGCAATAACGAGCAATGAGATTGAAGCAGTAATCAGAAGTCTTCCAACAAAGAAAATCCCAGGACCAGATGGCTTCATCACTGAATTCTACCAAACATTTAAAGAGGAATTAATACCAATTCTTTTCAAACTATTTCAAAATATCGAAATGGGTCATTCTCCCAAACTCATTCTGTGAGGCCAGCATCATCCCAATACCAAAAGCAGGCAAAGATACAACAAAAAAGAAAACTACAGGCCAATATCCTCAATGAACATAGACACAAAAATCCTCAACAAAATATTAGCAAACAGAATATAGCAGCATATTGAAAAGATTATATAATCAAATGGGATTCATCTCAGGGATACAAGGATGGTTCAAAATATGCAAAGCAATAAATGTGTGATACACCACATCAACAAAATCAAGAACAAATATCATATGATCATCTCAATAGACACAAAAAGTATTTGACAAAATTCAACATGGCTTCATGATAAAGACTCTAAACAAATTGGGTATTGAGAGGAAGTATCTCAACACAATAAAAACCATATACGATAAACCCATTGCCAGTATCATCCTGAATGGGGAAAAACTGAAAGCTTTTCCTTTAAGAACAGTAACAAGACAAAGATGCCCACTCTCACCACTCCTACTTAACATAGTATAGGAAATACTTGTGAAGTAATCAAACAAGAGAAGGACATAAAGGGCATTCAAATAGGAAAAGACAAAGTCAAATTGTCCCTGTTTGCAGATGATGATCCTATATACAGAAAACTTCAAAGACTCTACCAAAAAACTCTTAGATTTGATAAACAAATTCAGTAACATTGCAAGATACAAAACAAATACACAAAAATCAGTAGTGTTTTAATACTGCAACAATGGACTAGCAGAAAAAGAAACAGAAAGAAAGCTCATTTACAATTGTCACCAAAAAATAAAATACTTAGGAATAAATTTAACCAAGGAGGTGAAAGATTTCTACAAGGAGAACTACAAATCACTGCTGAAAGAAGTTAGAGGACACCAAGATATGGAAAGCCATTCCTTGTTCATGGATTGGAGAAACCAACTTAATGGAAATGTTCATACTACCCAGTCATCTACAGATTCAGGGTGATGCCCATCAAAATACCAATGACATTCTTTACAGAAATAGAAAAAACAATCCTAACATTCATATGGAGCAACAAAAAACCTCAAACAGCCAAAGCAATCCTGAGGAAAAGAAATAAAGCTGGAGGCATTATACTTCCTGACTTCAAATTATATTACAAAGCTATAGTCACCAAATCAGCATGGTACTAGCATAAAAACAGACACTTGGACCAATGGAACAGAATAGAGAACCCAGAAATCAACCCACTTACCTATAGCCAAATGCTCTTCCACAAAGGCACCAAGAGCATACAATTGGGGAAAGGACAGCCTCTTCAATAAATGGTGCCGGGAAAACTGGACATCCATATGTCTAATAATGAAACTTGACCCATACCTCTCACCATATACCTAAGCCAACTCAAAATGGATTAAAGACTTAAATATAAGACCTGAAACTATAAAACTCCTGCAAGAAAATATAGGAGAAACACTCCAGGATGTAGGGCGGGACAATGACTTGATGAATGAGACCCCAAAAGCACAGAAAATGAAAGAAAAAATAGACAAATGGGATTATATCAACCTAAAAAGCTTCTGCACAGCAAAAGAAACAATCAACAGAATAAAAAGACAACTTACAGAATGGTAGAAAATATTTGCAAGCTATAAATCTGACAAGGGGTTAATGTCCACAATATACAAGGAGCTCAAACAACTTAATAGTAAAAAAAACAAATAATCTGATTAAGAAATGGACAAAGAAGCTGAATAGACATCTCTCAAAGGGGGACCATACAAATAGTGAACAGGTATATGAAAAAATGTTCAACATCACTAATCATCAGGGAAATGCAAATCAAAACCATATTGAGATATCATGTCACCCCAGTTAGACAGGCTATTATCAAAAAGACAGAGAATAACACATGCTGATGAGGATGTGGATAAAGAGAAACCCTTCTGCACTGATGGTGGGACTGTAAATTAAATACAGCCATTATGGAGATTCCTTAAACAACTACGGGTAGAACTGCTATACGATCCAGTAATCCCACTGCTGGAAGTATACCCAAAGGAATAGAAATCATCATGTCAAAGGGGTACCTGCACTCCCATGTTTATCAGAGCTCTATTTACAATTGCCAAGAGTTAGAACCAACCTAAATGTCCATTGATGGATGACTGGATAAGTAAAATATGGTATATATACACAATGAATTGCTACTTTGCCATAAGAAATAATGAAATTCTGCCATTCGCAGCAACCCAGATGAGCTTGGAGAAAATATTAAGTCAATAAATAAATAAACAAATAAGAAAGAAAGATAGAAAGAAACAGCAATCACAATGATATGTTGAACTTTTAGAAGGAGAGAACAGAACTGTGGTTACTAGAAGTGAAAAGGGAGAAGTATAAGGGGAGAGAGGTTAATAAGAAATAAGTGAGAAATTGGTTAGCAGACACAAAGAATGATTATGTATTGTAACGATGAATAAGCTAACCATCTGGATTTGACCATCACATATTGTACACAACTATTGAAAACAAGGTCAACTTTGTACCCCACAAATATGTATAATCAATTATGCTTCAATTAAAAATAAATAAATAAATGCATGGGATGACTGATACATTAACTACCATGACTCAATTATTATATAACATATGTATGTATCAAAATATCAGATTGTACCCCAAAATATGTACAATTATGGTGTGTAAGTTAAAATTTAAAAATAAAAAATAATGAATAAATAAATAAGGTTAAAAAACCCCAACCATTCTAATGGTTTCCTGTTCAAGTTGAGCATGTTTTGGGCCTGCTCATTTCCTATTCCTCTTTGTATAAAAATCAAAATATGGTCTGCAAGGCCCTGCAGAATATAGCCCCTGTCTACCTTCCCAGACATTGTTACCCTGGCCTTCTTTTCCTTCCTTCCATTAGAGACCTGTTGAACTGTAAAAGGCTAAGGATCATCCACAAATGTATACTCAGCGCCTGCACATGGTAAGTACCAAGAAATAATAGTGTACCAAGGCAGAGATGGATATGTTCATTATCTTGATTGTGGTGATGGTTTCATGCATGTATGTCAAAACTTATGTCAACCTTAACACATGTTAAAATTTAACAAATTGTACACTTTTAAATAGGTACAATTTAATGCACATTAATTTTTGCTCAATAAAATTGCTAAACAATTATATTTTTTCTTAGAGTCTTGATACATTCTTTTTTTCTTAAATCTTTGCCCAACTAATTTCTACTTATCCTTCAGTCTTTGCTTAAATGTATTTCCTCAGGGTCTAGCTTGGAATCCTCCTTCCTATCTCACCAGGTTAGGTCTCCCTATTATATATCCCAGACTTTCCTTGAGGGTATTTATCATAATTATGCACAATTACGTAATGTTTGTTTAATGTCATTTCTTCCTCTAGATTGTAAGCTTCATGAGTATAGAAACCATGCCTTTCTTGTTTATTAATGTATCCCAGTGATATAGGTACTCAATATTTGTGGACTGAATCAACAGTGAAATACGTAGTTATTTATTCTGCAAACATTCATTGAGCCATACCATGAGTCAGATACTGTTCTAGGTTCTGGAGTTATAGCATTGAATAAAACAGACTTTTTTCTCTGCCCTCATGGAACTTATGTTTAAAAGTTGAGACACAGACATCTAAATAATCAGATGGTGGTAAATTATTTGGAGAAAAATAAAGCAGGGAAGGGGGAAAAGCAGTGCTGAGTCATGTGGAGAATTTGTCTAATCGCCCATAAAGACATATGGGGATTAGAATCTGAGCATTGAGGGATGATCTGGGAGCTCTGCACTCCTTGGAGTGACAGGGCATAAAAGGCATTTTGAGATTAGTCCTGAAGGTCTCAAGGCAATTAGTGAAGCTGTGAATGTTGAGCAAGGGAAGGATCAGGAGTCTTGCTAGGATCATACACAATCCTAGGTTCTTTCTTCTGTTCATCCTGCAAATGGTGATGTGGAAGTTTAGGTGATTTTATGTAGGTCGTATAGAGCTCTGGGTCTTTCCTTTGATTGCTGCTGATAGATTTATTAAGTACTGATCATGGGCAAGGTCCTGTGGGACAAACAAAAACAATCTACCTGGCTTTAACCTCTTCCTGCTCTCAAAGAACTAATAATCTAGTTGATAATATAGAAAGATAATTATGATATCAAACAGAATGTAGTAAGAGTAATAGTAGAAATGTAAATGTGCTGAAGGATCAAAGAAGGTACGAATAATTGCAGAGGGTTGAAAGTGTGGTGGTAGAAAGGAGAGCTAGAAGGTAGGTAGAGAAAATACAAGCTTTCAACAAGCAGAAATGGTAGGAAGTACATTCTAAGCAAATGAACATTTCTATTTGTATGTCTTCAGCATGTGTAAAGGCAGATATTTCCCACAAACTCAGATCTTTCTCCTAATTTCCCTATTTGTAAATGTTCTCAGTGTTCAGACTATAAACCTTGTAACCACCTTTACTTCACTCTCCCTCTAAAATAACAACCACATTTATTGATTAATTACATTGAGCCACATGTGCTAGATGTTTTACATACATTATCATGCAACTGATATGATCTGCTTCACAAGAGGGTGAAGATGTAGTCCATTTCTTATATCTTTTAATTTAAATTAAAACCAACCCAAGTCCCTATATTGTTGCTTTGTGTTGCTTCACCCCACATGGATTTGTCACCCCTCTTCCCCTGGTTGACTGAGACGCAAAGGATTACTCAGAGCCCATCTCTTCTGAGCAGTGAGAAGCCCTGAAGTGGTTAACTTCCCTGGGACCCTCCAGCAAGAGGCAACCCTTGCTCGGTAAATTAACCCCAAATTGGGGTTCTCTTCCTGCATTTATTTTCCAGACCAGGAAGTTACAGGAAGAGAACATAGGTGGGGTTATAGTTTAACAATATAGGCTGGTAACTTTCAGTGAAACAAGCCAGATGACATTCCAGTAAGGCAATTAACAAAAGCTCAATCTTAGCAAACATTCCTTCTCCCTCTAGCAGTTTTCCAGCAACTTAGATATCAATCAGTAACTAATCTGTCTTTGAGCCAGCAACCTTGCTGTGCCACAATTCTTATCTTGCAACAGAGACTTATAGCCTGAGGAAAATTTCCAGTCCTCCGCAAGGTCAATATTTGAAACTGCAAGGCTTTGGAAAATCAGGCCCTGTGAAGTACATATGCTTTACAGTATATTCCACATCTCCTGTTTTATTTATTTAAAAGAAAAAGCAAAAGCTATAGATCAGGTTGGCACAGTTAAGACAAAAAGCATTTCCTTAAAGCAAAGTTAGTATCATTTAGCATGGCAGGTCCTTTCAATATACTTCAGGTGAGGATGGATGATGTCATCGTCTCTCAGGGCAGCTGCAGCAGCATCACACCAGGTGCTGTGAATTGGGTGTAATTACCAATTGTTGAAACTCTGGAAAGAGATTCTGCTCCATATAATAGTCAATTCTGAGTCCAGAGAGTTTGTTAATGTTAAAACTGTCCAGGACATCACTGCTTTCAAAGTGTCTAGTCTTATGTAAAATTTTTGATCAATTACAGTCTTCTGTTTAAGAACAGGATGTCTCATCCAAGTTACAAATGCCCTCTTTAAGGCCAGGAAAATTTAGAGAAGTGCTTTTGTAGAGAAGACGTTATTTCCCCCTTTATGATCAAGGCATTCCTCATAAAAGCATTGATGATTGATATCTTGATTGAAAATGTCTTACTTTTCTTTGTATAAGTCCCATGCTGCTGGGAATGCTGTTTCCCAGGTGAAGATCTGTCTGTCCCACATTGGGGGGAAAGATGAACAGCAGGATGAAGCAGCATGAGGCCAAATTTAGGCAACATAAAAGAGATCAGCAACTTGGAAATGAGACATGTTATCTTATATCCCAAGTTTTAAATTATATCCTGTTATAAAGAGAGAGAGAGAGTTAATTTTCATTGAACTTACAAAAATAGCCACATTGCCATAATAATCATGAGGATACTTAACGTTACTAAATTTGGGGGGATAAAATAGGGGGAAAACAAATGCTTTTATCTCTGTTTTAAATGACATACTACCAAACTGTTGTTAGTTACAGATAGTTGAAGAGAGGGAGAGTTTTCTTACATTTGGAAAAACATTAGGAGAACCAGCAGTGTTTTAAAGTAAGGAAATTGTAAAAACCCATAATGCTTTTTAGTTTACCAATTAACTTTTGTTGCTTTGACCTTTGTGAACAATTTCACAAACCCATCAATTTCTTTATTAGAATTTTGGAACTTCAGTTTAAAGCTATGAACTCAAAGTTTGTCGGAAACTGTATCAGAGTTTTTTCATGAAATATTTGAAGACATAACATTTTAAAATTATAATTAGACCAAGATTATGACTGGTAGCATTTATATCAAGACACAGATATTTGAGAACTTTACAAGATTTTGGAACACATATCCATAACAACTTTAGTACTGACAATGCTTTCCCATATAGTCTAATATATTAAATAAGCCAATTAGTTCTGATACATCTTTTATATATCCTTTGAGAAACTCCAGGGCCCTTGGAATTCCTCAAAGTTAAAGTTAAAATGCTGAGCTTTCAGAATTTGGTTTTGGAAAGTTTTGTTAAATAACAAAAGGCTTAAAACATTTAGTTGAATAAGATCACAAATTACTACAAAAAATAAAACCAAGGTGACAAAGGGTTTCAAAGGCAGAGAGCCCAAGAACTTATCACGAAATAAGTTTTTTTAAACCAGTTATCTAAGGGACAAAGAAAACTTTTTACAGTTTTGTATTAAGAGCAGTCAAATGTTTTTTTTAGAAAACCTGGTTGTTCCATTGCAGGAGAGCAAATTCTAACCCTGTATTAGAATACTTTTGAGGGCCGACCCTGTGGCTCACTCGGGAGAGTTCGGCACTGGGAGCGCAGCAGCAGAGCGCCGAGGCCGCGGGTTCGGATCCTATATAGGGATGGCCACTGGCTGAGCACGGTGTGGGTGACACCAAGCCAAGGGTTACAATCCCCTTACTGGTCACAAAAAACAAAACAAAACAAACAAAAAAAAGAATACTTTTGACATTAATTTTTAGAAAAACTCACACATAATTTGTTTTTAAGTCCAGTTAATTTTTTTACTGTAAAATCCTTTTAACAAACTTATCTACATAAACCATTATCAAGATTTACTCAGACATTCTGTTTTTGTCCTATACTTCCTACTTTCTAAATAGCCAGTCATTTTACTCTAGGACAAAAATACACTGTACCAGATGCTTTCTTACATAAAAATTTTTTCATTCTCTCTAGCTCCTCCAACCATAACCATATCCCCACATCCATAGCCTTCTTTAAATCACCTCCTTTTAACATACTTGTTTCTTTTTAATCAATGTTAAATTGGACTAATTTGTCTAAAAATTATATATAAAAAAGGTTTTTTTATATTTAGTTTTTTTTTGTTGTTGTTTTGTTTTGGTGGGGTTTACAACTTAAAAGCCTCTAGCGAAGACAAATGTAGTCCTGTTTGATTAGTAAACCCAGGCAACAATGTGTGTTGATAAGAACATTTTTATACTTTCATGTTAGTAAATAGGCGTCCATTTATCAGAGCAAATTATACAAAGCCGAGTTTTAGTTTTAGCTATATTTACCAAAAACATATTTATGGTTTCCCAGCCAAAAACTTAGTGTATTAGATCTATACCCTTATCAGTTAATGCTGACTAGGGCCTATGCGATATTTGGCATAGGTTTCTTTTCACTAGCCATTTCAAGTCCCAGGTTTCCACGTGGCATTTAGAGCCAAGTGGAATCCAGAGAGGCAGAGTACAGTATTCACTATCTATGTCTAAAAGATATTGTTTCTCCCAGCATGGCCAGGAGGCAGAGCTGAGATAACAAGGAGACATACTGACCTAGAGACAAATTGAGGTAAAAGGTTTGAATCAAATTTTGAAAATATATTTATCAACACTTTAGAAAATTTAAGTCACGTGAACTTGAAAAGTATACTTATTTACTTAATGAGCATGCATCAATTATAAGCCAGTTTGGTACCTTGCACATAAAATGATTACACATCCAGACATGAACATATAGACATAACATACATCTTACACACGCATATGTGCAGACAAACAAGAACAAATAAGGATTTTATAGGTCTTGTTTAAAATGTAATAGAAAAGCTCACTAGTAAAAAGGACAGTCAGGTTTAGATTGTGTTATTTCCAAAAGACTTATTGGTGAGGCTTCACACTGTCATAAAGAAAGTAAGATAACAAATTTACATTGTAAAGCAAAGTATGCAAACCTTTTCAAGAAGATGCAGAGAAGATTTTCTTCCTTTAAGAAGATAGCATAGAATTCTACCATAGAATTTTGTGAAGAAATACATAGATGAGACTAGAAGAGAATTTAGAAGTCTGTTTAAGATAACCAGGTAGAGGCCAGCCCGGTGGCGCACTGGAGAGTGTGCCGCTTGGGAGTGTGGCGGTGCTCCTGCCGAGGGTTCGGATCCCATGTGGAGACCGGTTCCCGCTCACTGGCTGAGCGTGGTGCGGGCACAACACCGAGGGTTGCGATCCCGTTACCGGTCAGTAAAAAAGACAAAAAGGAAAAAAAAAAAGATAACCAGGTGGATGTCAGAAAATTTGAGACCATCTAGTTAAACAGGTAGATCTTAGTCTAGTTTTTGTTTCTCAAACGGCTTACTGAGCTCAAGAGCTGAGCCACCAATCAGAAACTTTTCTTTATTTTTTTTTTAGTTTTCTTTTTTATTTCTTTCTTGAGTAGAAACATTCACATGGCTTGTTATTGCTCTTTCCCAGTTTTAAGAAACCCCACATTTTCTCTCAATTGAGTCAGTATGAAATTTTTCAGTGGATGAAGTAGAGAGATCAATCAGTGAATAATACCAGCAGTTACCTGTGTGAGCTTAGATAAGTTGCTGTAAAATGAGGATAACAGCAGTACCTATTTCATATCTATTACGATGGAACTAGTACAAAGTAAATACAAATAAATGCTATTTTAACTTTATTTTGAAATAATTTCAAACGTATAGCGAAGTTGTTAGAGTAGTATAGAGATGGCAGCACTAAATGTGAAGATATGAAGCAACTAGATCTCTCCTTTCATACTTTCTTGTTGGAAATGGTAAAACCACTTTGTAAAAAGGTCTGGCAGTTTCTTATAAAACTACTTATACACCTACTTATGACCCACAATTTTCACTCCTAGGTATTTACCAAGAGAAATGAAAACATGTCCATATATAGTAGCACAAAATGGAAATATCAATAGGATGAAATATCAAAAGAGGAATAACTAAACAAAGTATGATATAATCATGCAATGAACTACTAATTAGCAATATAATGGAACCAACTACTGATATATATAACAATACAGATGAATCAAAAATATTGGGCCGGCCCCGTGGCGCACTTGGGAGAGTGCGGCGCTGGGAGCGCAGCGACGCTCCCACCCCGGGTTCAGATCCTATATAGGACTGGCCGGTGCGCTCACTGGCTGAGCGCGGTGCAGGCAACACCACACCAAGGGTTGTGATCCCCTTACCGGTCACGTAAAAGACAAAAAAAGAAAAAAAAATTATGCTAGGTAAAAGATGCCCTCCTCAAAAGAATATACATAATATGGTTCCATTCATGTGAAGTTCTAGAATAGGCAAAGCTAATCTATAGTGGAAAAAAAAAAAGAATCAGAATAGTGGTTGTTGCTGGAGTGGGTAGGATGGTGGGGATTGACTGGAAAATGGCATGAGGGAACTTTCTGAGATGTGGTTGTGTTATCTCTTTGAAATACTGTTGGGTTCTTTTGTTCCTGTTTGCATTCAATTTTATAAACTTCCCCAGTCTTAGTCTGTTGGGGCTCCTGTAATAAAAATACCATAGGTTGGGTGGCTTATATAACAGACATTTATTTCTCACCATTCTGGAGGCTGAGGAATCCAAGATCAAGGTACTGGCAGATTCGGTGTCTGGTGAGGGCCCACTTCCTCCTTCATAGATGGCAGTTTTCTTGCTGTGTCCTCATATGGTGGAAAAGGTGAGGGGACTCTCTGGGTCTCTTTTAGAAGGTCACTATAAAGTGCTGTTTGTAAGGACTTTACCCTCATGACCTTGTCACCTCTCAAAGTCCTCACTTCCTAATACCATCACATTGGGGGTTAGGATTTCAATGTATGAATTTGGGGGAATACAAACATTAAATACATAATGCCCCCTCCCCCAGTCCTTGCTGATTTAATTTAATTTTTTGAGTATGTAGAACATTATTAACAGAGAGATGTTACTCTCTCCTCTATCCGTTCCATCCCATCTTTCTACTATTGTAGGTAGCCAGTTTCATTGGTTTCTGGTATATTCTTCCTCTGCTTCTTTTGCAGAAATAAGCAGATACATGTGTTTTTATTTCCCAGTTATTTCTTACACAAAAAATAGCATACTTTGTGTACTCTTTTGCAATTTGCTTTTTTCTCTTAACAATATATCCTGGAAATTGCTCCACATCAGTTAATAGAATTTTTTTTTCCTTTTTGTCTTTTTTCGTGACCGGTAATGGGATCGCAACCCTCGGTGTCGCGCCCGCACCGCGCTCAACCAGTGAGCAGACCGGTCTCTATATGGGATCCGAACCCTCAGTGGGAGCGCTGCCGCGCTCCCAAGCGCCGCACTCTACCGAGTGTGCCACCGGGCCGGCCCTAGAATTTTTTTTTTTTAACAGCTACGTAGCACCTCATTATATGTTCAAGGGTACTTCAAAAAGTTCATGGAAAAAATAGAATTAAAAGATAGCATTAACATTTCCATGAACTTTTTGAAGTACCATTGTGTGTATGATAGTACTGTATAGTTTATTCAACCAATCTCCTATGTTTGGTTATTTAGGTAGTTTCCAGTATTTTTTTTTTTTTTTTTTGTCTTTTTTCGTGTCCGGCAATGGATCGCAACCCTCAGTGTCGCACCCGTACCGGACCGGGACCGGCAACGGGATCGCAACCCTCGGCGTTGCTCCCACACCGTGCTCAGCCAGTGAGCGGGAACCGGTGTGTACGTGGGATCCGAACCCTCGGCGGGAGCGCCACCGCGCTCCCAAGCGGCGCACTGTAGCAGTGCGCCACCGGGCCAGCCCCAGTTTCCAGTATTTTATTGCAATAAGTAACCTTGCATGTGGGTATTTTGATATTGTTGCAGGATAAATTCTTATGAATAGAATTGCTGGGTCAAAGGATGTGACTGCTGGGTAATATCCACATGTAGCTTTGTTAGATATTGCCAAATTCCCCTGTAAAATGGTTGTACCAGTTTGTATTTCCAGCAGCAATATATGAAAGTGCCTTTTTCCACATAGACTCACCAAGAGAATGAGTTGTCGTGCTTTTTAATTTTTGCCAATCTAATGTGTGAGAAATGGGGGCTCAGAATAATTGTAATTTGCATTTTTGTTATTATGAGTGTGTTTGAACATCTTTTCATATGTTTAAGGACCATTTAAAAATTGAATTGCATTTTTATATCTTTCTTTGTAAATTATCTGTTCATTCCCTTTCCCTATTTTTTTCCCTTGAATATTTTAAAGGACTTGTGAGGGAGTTTTGCTTCAAATTTTAGAAGGATTTTTGTGTTTTTCTCTCAGTTTTTAAAAGGACCTTCAGTATTTGTTGTTTTTCTTCTTGATTTTTAGAAGTTTTTTGTTTGTTTGTTTGTTTGTTTTTGTTTTTTTAGTAGTCTGTCATTTGTCTTTTGACTTTGTGGTGTTTGGAGCCATGCAAAAGTTTTTTGGTTTTTGTTTTTTTCATTTTTATATAGTCAAGTTTAACAATCTTTTCTTTAATTCATCTGGATTTTGAATCATAGTTAGAAAGCTTCTCCCTGCATCCAAGCTATAGAGAAACCTACCCATGTTTTCTTCTAGTACTTGTATAGTTTCACTTTTTTACATTTAGTTCTCTGATCCATTTGAAGTTTATTGTGTATGATATGAAGAGTGGATCTAATATATCTTTTTTCCAAATGCTTATACAGTTTTCCCATCCCCATTTATTAAAACTTCCATCTTTGTCCTTGTCATTTGAAGTACCATCTTTATCATATACTAAGTTTCCAAATTGAGTCAATTTATGTGCACACACACACACACACACACACACACACACACATTTATCCGTAAGATCTTATTGACTATTGTCGATATTCTATTTCCATTCTTATTTTTGTCCACTTCACTATCTTTTACTAATAGTCGTATGTTAAAGTTTCTTATTATTAGTGGTTTCTATCAATTTTTTATTTCATCTGCTTTTGTTTCTGCTTTATATGGGTGGTTCTTGTCTTTTTTGGTGTATAGATATGGAGAACTATTATATCTTCACTTTTAATTTTGGCTTTTATCATTATAAAATATCCTTCCTTGTTTCACTTAATGATTTTAGCCTAATTCTGCTTTGTCTGATATCAGGATTGCTTTCTTATTGTTTCCATTTGCTTAGTATATCTTTGCTATTCCTTTATTTTAGCCTTTCTAAATCTGATTTAGGTGTATTTCTTGTATACCATGTACAGTTAGATTTTACTTTTGAGCCAATTGAAAATCTCTTTCAGTAAGTGAATTAAGCCTATTTCCATTTATTGATGTGACTGACATGGTTGGCCTAAATGCTGTTGTATTATTTCATGTTTTAATTACTATCTGTATTATATTTCCTGAGTTTTTTTCCCCCATGCCCTTGTTTTTTCCTTTATATCTTTTAAAATTTCTTTTGGTATGTGGGAAGGTTTGTTATTTTGTTTTGTTCTAGTGGTTATCTCTATGTTTATACCTTTTATCATGCCCCAACCTACAATCACCTTTTTTTAATTTGATCTTTTACTATGTGATTTGTAAATTTGAAAGGTATTCTTTGAATTTTACTATCACCTTTAATATAGTAAATGATCTTTTTTTACTTTCCACTTTCTCTCTCTCTTTTTCACCCAGAACATATAACATTTATACACTACTTTAAGTCCAACTTTAAGAAAATACAGCAGCTTTTCCTTTGTTTGTTTTCATTGAGGTGAAATTCACATAACACAACTAGACAGTCTTTTTGAAGTAACTCAGACAGACAGACAAAGAAAAAAAATTTTTTTAAATGAAGAAAATCTAAGAGAGATAACAGACAACATTAAGCATACAAACATCCAAATCATGGATGGGGAGGAAAAAGGAAGAGGCATTGAGAACATATTCAATGAAATAATAGGAAAACTTACCAGGTATAGGGAGAGACATGGATCATCAGATTCAGAAGGCTCAAAGATCCCCAGACAGATTCAATTCAAAAAAATCCTCTTTAAACACATTATAGTCGAATGGCAAAACCTAAAGACAAAGAAAGAATCCTAAAAACTGCAAGAGAAAAGCATCAAGTCACCTATAAGAGAGTACCCATCAGACTAACAGCAGACTTCTCGGGCCGGCCCGGTGGCGCACTGGAAAGTGCGCCGCTTGGGAGCACGGTGACGCTCCCGCCGAGGGTTCAGATCCCATGTGGAGACCGGTTCCCGCTCACTGGCTGAGCGTGGTGCAGGCGCAACACTGAGGGTTGTGATCCCGTTGCCGGTCCCCGGTACGGGCGCGACACCGAGGGTTGCGATCCCGTTACCAGTCAGTAAAAAAGACAAAAAGGAAAAAAAAAAAAAAGTAACAGCAGACTTCTCAATAGAAACTCTATAGGCCAGAAGAGAATGGAATGATATATTCAAAATACTAAAAGAAAAAAACTGCCAGCGAAGAATACTATAACTGGCAAGGCTATACTTCAGAAATGAAAGAGAAATAGTGTATTTCCCAGACAAACAAAAACTATGGGAGTTCACCACCACATGACTAGCCTTAGAAGAAATCCTCAAGGGATTCCTGCATCTGGAATCCAAAAAATGATAATCACTACCATGAATACACAAGAAAGAACAAAACCCACTCTTAGAACAAAAATGCACATGAGAAAGAAAAAGAAACTGTATTTTACCACCTTAAAAAACTGTCTTAGGGCCGGCCCAGTGGTGCACTCGGTAGAGTGCGGCGCTTGGGAGCATGGCGGCGCTCCCACCGAGGGTTCGGATCCCATATAGAGACCGGTCCGCTCACTGGTTGAGCGTGGTGCGGGCGCGACACCAAGGGTTGCGATCCCGTTACCGGTCACGAAAAAAAAAAGACAAAAAGGAAAAAAAAAAAACTGTCTTAAAGTGTACAGTTCAGTGGCATTTGACAAATTCACAGTGTTGTGTAACTACCACCTCTCTAGGTTCAATACTTTTTCATCACCCCAGAAGAATATTCCATACCCATTAAGTAATCATTCTCCATTTTCCTCTCCACCCATCCCCTGGCAACCTTGAATCTGCTTTTTGTCTTTAGGGACTTTCTTATTCTGAATATTGAGTGTGAAAGGAATCATACAATATGTAAGTCTGGCTTCTTTCTCTTAGCTTAATGTTTTTGAGGTGTATCCAAGTTATAGCATGTATCAGCACTTCATTCCTTTTTATAGGTGAATAATGTTCCTTTGTGTGGATATGCCACAATTTGTTTATCTGTTGATCAGCTGATGGACATTGGATTGTTTCTGCCTTTTTGCTATTATGAATAATGCTGCTATAAACACTTGTGTACAAGTTTCTGTGTGGACATGTTTTCATTTATCTTGGGTACCTAGGAGTGGAATTTCTGTGTCATATGGTAATTCTTTGTTCAACTTTTTAAGGAACTGCTAAACTCTTTTCCACAGTAGCTGCACCATATTACATTCCCACCAGCAATATAGAAAGACTCCTATTTCTCCAGATCTTAGCCAACACTTCTTATTTTCTATTGTTTTTTTTTTTCATCCTAGTGGGTATGAAATGATATCTCTTTGTGGTTTTGATTTATGCTTTCTTAATGATTGATGATGTTAAATCATCTTTCATGTGTTTATCGGTCATTTGCTTATCTTCACTATAGCAGCTTTTTTTTGGCAGTCTAAAAGTTATTTGATCATTAATTTTTGTTTTAAGATAATTTATAGGGGAAAATGAACAAATGATTGTTTTGTAAAGAATGTGGTAAACTCGAAGTAGATTTATTATAAAGATACATGTTATTTTTCAGTATAAACAAATATTTAGCTCTGTTTTTATTCTGTACTCACATGTGGGTGCCATGGGTGATGAGCCTGTTATAAATAGATGAAAGTAAGATTTAACTCATAGAATACTATTATACTGTGTTACTGTCTTTTCAATCTTAAATCCTTGATTTAACTTGGTTACTTTAATGCATTCTGTTAGGAAGATTTTTAAAAGCTATATGTTCAGTTTCTTATTTATATAGATAGTGTTATATAATGTGTGCCAATATGTAAAATTACTGTCACCTATAAATTATAAATTTAACTATGGTATAGTGTTTACATATGCCTTATATGAGCATAGTCATTCCATAAAGATTTGTTTTAAGTTGGATATTCAGTTCATGACATTTATCATTAAGCCTGATAAAGTAGTATTAATTTTCATTTAGTACTTATAGATTATTTTACTGTGTTTATAACAATTATATATTTTGAAGGGTTGTTTTCTTTTGTTACTCCTTTAAGCAGCCTGATAAAGTAGTATTAATTTTCATTTAGTACTTATAGATTATTTTACTGTGTTTATAACAGTTATATATTTTGAAGGGTTGTTTTCTTTTGTTACTCCTTTAAGCAACTGTGAACTTGTGGTGTATTGATACAAACTGAAGAGAGAAAAACATTAGTATAAATATTATAGGACAAGTACTATAAAAAAATTGTCTGTATTTGGTGTATTATGAAAGGGTTCAATGTCTACCTTTGAGAAACCAGGGGCCACTGAATATTAGCTATCCAAAGGAGGCCATCACTGTGTGTAGCTTTGTCTGCTCCTTTTAGAGAAACTTCATGATGCTCTAGAATATATAGTTAAAAGCTTCGTATCTCACAAAAGCCTGAATACATCTTTGATTGGTTATATATTAAAGGAAATAGCCCACAGCATGGTGCCAGACAAGTGTAGAGCCCAACCAATTTGATCCTTAAGCAGGGAGAAGAATTCTATTCATCATTAAGAGGTTAGACTGTGAAATGTAATTATTTCAGCCTAAATTGGTTTACAGCAATTTTTTTCAATAATACTTCTGTTCAAATTGTGAGGCAAGAAGACAGTTTTCATTTTGATGACCTTTACTGCATTGTGTTTTTGAAGTCCTCCCAACATACCCTATGGCCTACTCTGTTTACTGTTCAAATCTGAATCATAATGTGCATCTGGAGGGATCCTGAGTCATGTGACTGACTGAAGTGTCTCTTGTCATTTATTAACACTCTTTGAATGTCTAATCTTGACATAGTATTTGGTTATATCATGAAGAAACTTGCTCTTGCTCTTGACAGCATTAGGGGTTCATATGTAACATTTTTTCTCTTTTTCATCTATATACTTTTTGTTTGTTTGTTAATTATGGAACAAGGAATGACAGCTACATTGGGCCTTTTCAGGGATCCTTTCAATTGAAGGACCACTCCATTATAGAATGACTTTTATTCAAGTGAATATTCATATATTTCTCTGACTCTAATTTGTATGAAATGACAGCCTGCAAACCATTTTGTTTGATTACAATCCCTTCACCTTCATTATCTTTTATGTCTATTTAAACTCCTCAAGACTTGCCTTATCCATCTTGACCCTCCCCCACATCTCTCTGTATTTTCTTTCATTGCAATTTTTCTCTTTTCTGTGGGCATTCACAGATTGTTTTTGGAGTCCATTAAAAAGAGAGTGTGTTGTCTGGGTTGGAAATTACGTTTGCATGCTTGAGAGGGGCCTGAGGGTTTTTGTGGGGTTTGGTAAGGATCCAGGGTTTTTTTGGGGATAGAAGATGAGAAAAGGGAGTAAGAAGGGATTTCTAGAAAGGAGAAAACTAAGAGATGTTGAGGTGATTTCTCCTATCCCCAGTTTTTTTCTTTCCATATTGTATATGTCTAACTGGTTTTCTTCTTTTTTTTTTTCCTGCATATGTAAACTACTTGACTAACAATGGAACAAACTAAAGGCCTTTCTTAGAACTGTTGAATACATAGTTGAATTCTGCAAAGCAGAAACCTTTCCTATGATGGTAATTGCACATTTACAAGTCAAGCTGGCAAGTTGCTACGTGCGCGCGCGCACACACACTTTTTTCTCTTTTCCTTTGTGGTAATTGGAGGGGGTTTTATAGGGAAGTTGTTTCTTGAATTAATATGACATTTCTTCTAAACTGGTATCTATGTAGGAATTTAGCCATGTTTTGAATTAGGATTTCCCACTTTCAAAATTTAGGGTTTTAGGGGTGTAATATTTAGCCCTTTTTGAAGTTGATAATGTACATCTTTTATTAAAAATTTCATTTGTTATCCAGAACATGTCATTTGTGTCCATTGGGACATGAGGAAACCATAGAACATTTATAATTAAAAGAATATATTTCGGGCCGGCCCGGTGGCGCACTGCTACAGTGCACCGCTTGGGAAGTGCAGCGGCGCTCCCGCCAAGGGTTCGGATCCCACATACAGACCGGCCGCTCACTGGCTGAGC
>NW_007728599.1:151394-165648 GCF_000696425.1 Galeopterus variegatus | reverse complement strand
ACACTGAGGGTTGCGATCTGTTGCCGGTCACGAAAAAAGACAAAAAAAAAAAAAAAAAAGAATATATTTCTCAGAAGTGAAAATTTAAAAGAATTTAGCTAGGTTCTTGCCTAGTTAGTACCAGAAATGCGGGTGGTATAGGATGGAGGGTGGTTATGTGGTGGGTCAGGAGTGGGCAGGGAAATCAGGGAGTTATTTTGTTCGATAAAGGATATTCATAGGAAAGTAAATTGATTTATCATAGAGCTGGCCAGTGGAGTTAAGAAGTCTTTTTTTATTTGGGGCAGCTGGCCGGTATGGAGATCTGAACCCTTGACCTTGGTGTTATCAGCACTATGCTCTCCCAAGTGAGCTTAACCAGCCAGCCCTAAAGAGTCTTTATTTTTTAAGTGTGACTTATTACATACTATAGCTGTTCAGTCTATTGTGCCTATAAAGCATGGAGACATAGATACTTCTAAATTACATATATTTTTCAGATCAAAGAAGTCCTTGATGACATGTTTATTTGTCTATGTTTCCAGACTTTATGGTAACCATATGGTAGGTATATGTGTAAACAAATTGTGTAGGTACTGAAAAAAAGCTGTATGCAAAATAGCTTGGACTGCATCATCAACTTTTCATCCCTATTGGATATTCCCATTAGCATATAAACATGCTTTTATTTCTGCCTCTTAAAAAATCTTTACTTCTGTCAGCTATTGTCCTATCTTCTCTGTCCTTTGTAGCAAAACTTCGAGAGCTATCTGTACCTGTAAACTCTGATTTCTTTCCTCCCATTTTCTCTTAAACCCGTTTCAACCCATGTTTACCATACTATTCCAAATCTATTCTCACCAGCATCACCAATGTCCTTTACATTGCTAATTGTCATTTCTTAGTCTTTGTCTTACTTGACTGTCACCAGTATTTGATACAGTTGATCATTCTCTCATCCTTGATTGATTTTTTTCACGAGCCTTCTAGGATACCACACACTTAGTTTTTCTTCTACCTTGTTGGTAGCTCCATCTCAGTCTCTTTTGCTCATTCTTCGTCTTCTCTGATTACACCTACCAACTTTAAAAATAAATAATATTTTAAAAATATCACAGTATAATTGACTTTTTTCTTTTGATGTACACTTCTATGAATTTTTAAATGATAGCTGGTTTTTATTTTTATTATTTATTATAAGCATATTATTATTACAAATCATGATTTTTCTATATGCCCTTTACCCATGCTATGCCTCCCTAACCCCCTCCCCCCAAGTTCTATGAATTTTAACACATATAAATTTATGTAACCAATACAACAAGGATACAGAACAGTTCCATCACTCTAAAAAACTCCCTCATGTACACCCTTAACACCTGGAAGCCACTGATCTGTTCTCTATCAGTATAGTTTTATCTTTCTGAGAATGTTATATAAATGAAATTATACAGTATGTAACTTTTCTAGATGGCTTCTTTTACTTAGCATAATGCCTTCACTATTCTTCTAAGTTGCATGTATCTATAGTTTGTTTCTTCTTATTATATGGATGTACCACAAATTGTTTATCCTGTTAAAGAATGTATGGTTTGTTTCCAGTGTTTCGTGATTATGAATAAAGCTGGTGTAAACATTGATAACCAAGTTTTTGTGTTAATACAAGTTTTCATTTCTATAGGGAGGAATCCCAGGAGTGGGATTGCTGGGTAGGAGGGTTAAGTGTATGTTTAACTTTATAAAAAACTGCTAAATACTTCTTCGGAGTGCATGTACCATTTTGCATTCCCACCAGCAACACACGAGGGTCCCAGTTGTTCCGTGTCCTCACCAGCACTTGATATTGTCAATATTTTTCATTTTACCCATTCTCATAGGTGTGTAGTGGTATCTCATAATGGTTTTAATTTAATTTGCATTTTCCTAAGGGCTAATGATGTTGTACATCTTTTCATGTGCTTATTTGCCATTTGTATATTCTCTTTGGAGATGTATCCAAATCTTTTGCCTATTTTTAAATGGGTTGTTCATTCTCTTATTTTGAGTTTTGAGAGTTCATTATATACTCTGGATACAAGTCCTTTGTTGGATATGTGTCTTGCAAATATTTTCTCCCAGCCTGTGGCTTGCCTTTTCAATCAACTGTGTCTTTGGTAGAGCAAGACTTTTTAATATTAAAGAAGTCCAACTTATCAGTTTCTTCTTTTATGGATCATGCTTTTGGTGACAGATGTTAAAGATGAGGTTAGAGACAGGGGCTAGATTATATTATGCAATACAGAAAGATGTGTAGGCTGTGGTAAGAAGCATGTTAAACCAAGACTATTATCTGATTGACATGGCTTAGACTAGAATCATAGTAGTGTTGATCAAGGAGAAGTAGTTGGATTTGGGATGCATTTTGGAGTTAGAGCAGACAGGAATTATTATAATTATTATGAAAGGTTGAAAATACATTCCCTTTTTGCTGAGAATGCACTATTGTCATTGCTGCCTTATTCTCTCATAGTCTTCTGCTAGAAATCCCTCACGTCCCTCCTTCCCTATCTATCCAAATTGTACCAGTCTCTCAAATTCTTCCCTTTTCAAGAAGCAATCCCTGACTGTTATACCTTACCTTTTTAGACTTTATCACTCCCCAGCAGGTATCCAGTGAAAGAGATCTCACTGTTCTTTAAACACACCTGCTCCTCACCTGCCCTGCTCTGCCAACACACACTTCTTTATGGTGGACATTTTTCACAATTGTTATAGCTGTCCAGTTGTTCATTTCAGAGGGAAATCCCAATGTGTAAAGAAGTCTTAATCAGAGGGAGTAAGCACCTCAGAACCCAGTTCAGAAGCTAACAGAGCCAGATTCTTTCTCATCCTAACTCCTGGCAGCTCAGATAAAAGGCATGACTTGGTCTTGGTCTTTCTACTTGGAAATTTGAATCTTAAGCAACTGAGGCAAACTTTTAACTTTTAATTATAAACAAATGTAATGCACTGAAATGCAACACAGATTAGCAAAAAAGCCAGTATACCAGAGGTTAATACTTATTGACTCAAAAGATACTCATAAAAAATGAGAGTATGAGGAGACATTGTTTTAGTAGTAGAATGCATATCACAGTCAATTCTTATTTTATGCATTCATGGATCATTTAGTATGTGGTTTTCTCAGGTAACTTGTTTCTAATTTCATTTTACCTCCTTTCTGTTGTTCACTCTTTGCTTATTTCATACCTTCAGAAGAGATTGGTCATAAAAAAATGGATGAAAATGAAATTACATAGTTTTTTTGGTTAGCTGCTGTGTTCAGGAATTTTATAAGATTATTGAAACTAGTGACCAAGATTAGATTTTTTAAATTACCAGTGTTTTTCAGTATTTGCTGCTTTAATATTCATTGCAGGGATGACTGATTTTTTTATTTAGGAGGATATTTGAATTTCAGATTAGAAAAGGAAGACATCAGTGAGATTTATTGCATATCTTTTATTTTTTCTCGTTAGAAAGTATCAGTTCTATATTGTTCTGAAATAAGATTTGGGTGGACCCAGGCAATCATCAATAATGTGACAGCTTTCTTTTTGTATATTGCCAATACATGAAATTTTGACTTATCTTTCCTTTTCATTCCCTCTCTGTGTAGTACTTCAGCTGAAGTTATTATTAAAAAGTTTTCTCTTATTCACCAATCATCTGCCTAGGAGTTATACATTAGCATATTTGGTAGACTTTTTCATTGGGTAATATCTTTTTATCAAGGGAGACACTCAGAATAGCACTAATGTCATGATGAGGATTCACCCACTTCAGTGCTGCAGTTAATATTATCTAGATTGTTTACTTTGCCTTTTGCTAGTACTTTTTATCTCTTAAATGTCCCCCCCTAAAACATGGCTAGTTTTAAACTTATTAAAAGTCAAACTTTAAAGGAACTAACATTGACATATGAATTTCTGCTGTAGCATTTCAACTTTGCTTAAGACGGAAGATCTTAATTTGGAGAAGTACTCTAAACTTCTTTCTCTATATTATTGATGTAAAGCATGGCTTATGTATACCCATAATACCTCTTCCTTGTGAAGTATGCTTTTATGTCCCGAATATTGGCATAGTCAAGGATTACTTATACATGTAGACCGAATGTGATTTAATTAATTTTTAGAAGATACTCAGACCTAATTTTATGTTCTGCTATATCTTCCTGTTGTAAGTAAATTCAGTTGTTTTTTCTGAGAAACAACTGGAACCAGCAACTAGGCTACTTAAAAAATAAGCTTTTAATTTTAGAAGTTTTAGATTTATAGAAAAATTGTGAAGACTCTACAGAGTTCCTATGCACCCCATGCCATTTCCCTTATTATCTTTTGTTTGTATGGTACATTTTTTTGGTCACAATTAATGAACCAATATTGATATTATATTATTATTATTATTATTATTATTATTATTATATTATGTTATATTATATTATATTATATTATATTTATTATATTTTTTTGGTCACAATTAATGAACCAATATTGATATTATATTATTATTATTATTATTATTATTAATATTATATTATGTTATATTATATTATATTATATTATATTTATTATATTATATTATATTATATTATATTATATTATATTATATTATATTATATTATATTATATTATATTATATTATATTAAACATTATTATTAAGTAAAGGACATTCTTTATTCAGATTTCTTTTGTTTTAACCTAATTTCCTTTTTCTGTTTTAGAATCCCAATCAGGATACCACATTACATTTAGTCATCATAGGTCCTTAGGCTCCTCTTAGTTTCTCATACTTTGCTTGTTTTCAGTGACCTTGACAGTTTTGGTGACTGTTGGTCAGATATTTTGTAGAACGTCTCTCAATTGGATTTTGCCTGAGGTTTTTCTTATGATTAGACTGTGGTTATGAGTTTTTTGAGAGGAAGACTATGGAGGTAAAGTGCCATCATCATGTTATCTAGGATACATTCTATCAGCATAAGGTTAATCTTGATCACCTGGCTAAGGTAGTGTTTGTTAGGTTTCTCCACTGTAAAGATACTTTCCATACTGAACTTTTGGAAAGAAGTCACTTTGCCTGGCTCACGTGTAAGGAGTGGGGAGTAAATCTCTACCTTCTTTGTAGCCTGAGTATCTGTAAAAATTATTTGGAATTCTTCTGCAAAGAAAAATACCTGTTCTGTGCTACTTATTTGTCCAATCACTTATTTACATGAGTATGGACTCATGGATATTTATTTTATACTTTGGATTATTATCTAATTCTATTATTTTCTAACAATAATAATACTAATAATATATAACCTAATACTATTTATTTTCTTGCTCAAATTGTTCTAGTTTTGACCATTGGGTGCTTTTTCACTTGGCCTCTGTTTCCCTTTGATATACCCCATCATCGTAGATTTCTTTGAGCACTTCTACTAGGTTACTTTTTTAGTATAGTAGATCTTTCTTTTTTACATGTTGGCCCTTTGCATTTGGATTTCACTTTAAAAATATTTTCTAATTGCTTTTATTTTCTGCAAAATTTTTCAATCATGAAAAATTTTATGTATTATAAATTTGATGTATCAATTAATATATGAAATGGATTTAAGATTAATGAAGACTGCTAGAAGGATGTATTCATTTTTCATGGCCCTTTATGAATTGCAGTGTTTCAAGGTTTTCTAAACTGTAAGTTATATATTTTATTTGAAATTTTTCCTATTTAGGGCCGGCCCGGTGGCGCACTCGGTAGAGTGCGGCGCTTGGGAGTGCGGCGACGCTCCCGCCGAGGGTTCGGATCCCATATAGAGACCAGTCTGCTCACTGGTTGAGCACGGTGCGGGCGCGACACCGAGGGTTGCGATCCCGTTGCTGGTCGCGGTACGGGCACGACACTGAGGGTTGCGATCCCGTTACCGGTCACGAAAAAAGACAAAGAGGAAAAAAAAATTTTTTTTCCTATTTAATAAGAAAGTCCTACTAAGACTTCACACATTGAAAAGTCCTTCCAAGTAGGACAGCTATAAACTGAAATATGTGTACCATAAGAAAGTAGGTGAGGGCCGGCCCGGTGGCGCACTCCTACAGTGCGCCGCTTGGGAAGTGCAGCGGCGCTCCTGCCGAGGGTTCGGATCCCACATACAGACCGGCCGCTCACTGGCTGAGCGAGGTGCGGGGGCAACACCGAGGGTTGCGATCCCGTTGCCGGTCCCGGTCCGGTACGGGCGCGACACTGAGGGTTGTGATCCGTTGCCGGTCACAAAAAAAAAGAGACAAAAAGGAAAAAAAAAAAAAAGAAAGTAGGTGAATGGGAGCAGTAGGTATGTCCGAGAGACAGTGAGAATTTGTTGTTCTGATGGTAGAAGATTAAAAGTAAAAGAAAAAAGTGGTTATAGTTTTTTCAGTTTCTTATCAGGATTATTAAGTTCACTAATCTTAACTCTTAGTAGACATGCATCTCTTTGAAGATAAAAGAGTTTTTCAAAAGTAATCCAGTCATGTCAGAGTATAATTGGAGACTAAATCATACAGTTCAAGCTTTTAAGGGATCCCATAAGCATAGATAATAAAATCTAAGATTTGACAAGTTCGGTCAGTTCTTAATATAAAACTAAACCCTTAGAAAATACCAGTGACATGATCTAATTTTTTTGTGGAAAATAACCACATAACATTAAATTTATCATCTTAACTATTTTTATTTATTTTTAAAAAATTTTTATTAAATCATAATTGATTATACATATTTTGGGGTTCAATGTTGACATATGTTGATCAAATCAATATTACTAGTATATATATTGTTACAAATTGTACTTATTCTTTATGCCCCTTGTCTAATCTCTCCCCATCCCCCTCCCTCCTCCCCTCTCTAATAACCCTAGATTTCTTCTCTCCTTCTGAAAGAGTAATGGTTATTCTGTTGACTTGTTGCCTAGATGATCTGTCCAATGCTGAGAGGTGTGTTCAGGTTCCCCAATATTATCGTAGAGCAGGTGCTTCTTCTGTCACTCTGGAATGGGCTTTGTGGAGAGAGACATCCTCTTCTTTTCTTTGGTCTCTGCTGGGGACTCTCCCTGTGCCAATGCACTGCAGTGGCTGGTGGACCATCTGCGTGGTAGTTGTGATGTCTAGCCACTTTTGTGGCAGCTGTGGTTACTGTGGTGGCTGTAGTGGGCTGCCCACATGGAGGTGATGTTTTTGGCATGCTCCTTGGTGCTGGTGGTGTGTCTGGTTGTGAGGGGGCTCCACATCCATGCCTCAGGTCCCCTGGTGGGCCCCAAGGGATGGGTGGTGTGCCTGGGCTGAAACTAATTTTTTGTCCTTTGCTTCTAAAATGGGGGGACTTCCTGTGGGAACCAGTACTTGAGCTTTGTGGTTGAGTTAAATTGCTGCTTTGCTGCTGTTTCCCTAGGGAAGGCTTTTTGTCCAGCTTAGGGTTTAATGGTTAACCTTATAGGTACTTCCAGCTCTCCAAAGACCTGGTGCACCCGGGTTGTGTAGAAACTCTGATCTGGGCCTGATTCTTTTTGTCAAACTGCACCCCATGCAATTCTGCATTCCCGACCAGTCTCCTCTGAGTGGTCCTGCACTGACTGGGGAGCAGATTGGTTGTCCTTGCTGTGCCCCAGTGTTCTCCTGGTGGGCCTGTCTTCCCCACCGCCTCTACTACAAACACTTCCTTTGGGGTCCCTTGAGATGACTCACCAGCCTCTGAGTGACTCCTTTTTTTCAGTTGTTGTGGCTCCTCACTCCTGTGTGGGTCCACAGGAACCCTATTAGTGGTCTTGCTGTCCTGGGGGCCACCAAGGCCCTCTTCTCCCCTGCTGCCTCCATGCAACTTTATCCAAAGGGCACAGCCACGGTTTTTGCCGGCTCCTGCTCTGTGCACTCAGCAATTTCAGTCTTAAAGCGGCTGTGGCCCAAAGTGTTCCGAGCAGTTTTTTCTTTCTCTCATCGTGGCTTCTCCCACCTTCGTGAACTCTGTAGGTCTCTCCTCCTTTTCCCCTGAGCTCTAGCAGCCCCAGGTTGGCTGTTGTTGCTTTTTATAGTTGTAAATTGGTTGATTTGTGGGAGAGAGTGACGCTGGGGACAGTCTATTCTGCCATCTTGAACAAGGCCCCCCATGTTAACTATTTTTAAGTGTACGGTTTGATAGTGTTAAGTATATTCACATTGTTGTGCAACATTTCTCTAGGATTTTTTCCTCTTGCAAAACTGAAACTCTGTGTCTATTAAACACTGATTTTTTATCCCCCCATCCCTTGGCAACCCCACTTCTACTTTGTTTCTATGACTTTGACTACTTCAGATACTTCATATGAATGGAATCCTACAATATTTGTCCTTTCGTGACTGGCTTATTCTGCTTAGTATAAATGTCCTCAAGGATTATCATATGGTAGGATGTGACAGGACTTCCTTTTTTTTTTTTTTTTAAGCCTGTGTAATATTCCATTGTATGTGTATACCACATTTTCTTTATCCTTTCATCCATGAATGGGCATTTACATTGCATTCACCTCTAGGCTATTGTGAATAATGCTGCAATGAACAAGGGATCACTTTGAGATCCTACTTTGAATTTTTTTGAATATATACCCGTAAGTGGGATTGCTGGATCATATGGTAATTTTATTTTATTTTTTTGAGGAACATCGATACTGATTTCCATAATGGCTACAGCATTTTACCTTTCCACCAACAGTGTACAAGGGTTCTGATTTTTCTGCATCATTATCAACACTTATTATTTTCTGTTCTTTTGAAAGAGGTCATTCTATTGGGTGTGAAGTGATAACTCATTGTGATTTTGATGTGTACTTCTCCTATGATAGTGATATTGAGCATCTTTTCACATGCTTGTTTGGAAAATTGGCTATTCAAATCCTTTGCCAATTTTTAAATTAGATCATTTTTGTTGTTGAGTTGTAGAAATTCCTTATGTAGTCTGGATGCTAACCCCTTATTAGATATATGGTTTGCAAATGTTTTCTCCCATTAGGTAGGTTGCAGACATGATCTAATTTAATTTACATTTTAAGAAGATTAGTCTAGCTGCTGGGTAGAAAATGGATCAGTGCAGATAGTAGCAAGAGAGGGAGTGGGAAAACAAAGTAGGAGGCTCTTGCAGTAGTCTAAGCAATAGATGATCAGGGCTTGGAAGTGGTAGTGGAGAAAAGTGAAAGGAGTAAAATAATATTTTGGAAGTAGAATCAACATGATGTGATTACAGATTGTATGCGAAGGATCAGAAAGAAAGAAGAGTCAAAGGTAACTCTTCGATTTTGGGGTTGAGTATTTTGGTGAATGGTGGTACCATTTACTGAGATGAAGAAGATTGAAGAGGGTGCTGATTTGGAGGGAAGCTGTGGGAGCAATAGGGGTAGCGTAAGGCAGCTGGTTGAGATGAGAAATACAGACATGTTAGGTATGATATACACATGTGGCATGTAAATGGTGACATCAGGTAGGCACTTGAATATAAGGATTTTAAGTTTAGAAAAGTGTCTTGAACTGTAGATATAAATAACTGTATACAATCTGGGGCTTCAGTATAAAACACACAATTCGTAGCACAATTGAATAAAAATACCTCAATACACTTGTATACTTCATCAAAACAAGATTTCCACTGCTGTGATTTAATCTTGTCTTTATTTTGGTTTAATAAGAATTGTAACTTTTCATCTCATTTTTAATAATAAAAAGCTAAGAGAAAGTACTGCTCTTAGTGGCTCTTGTACTACAGGCTTCCATGAGAGGCTATTTCTGTTCTGCTATCCTAGCTCAGGTTTTGCCTGCCTCTCAACATCTTTCAGCATCCTGCTTTTTTCCAATCTAAACCAAAAAGAAAAGAAATGATTCTGCTTACATTGCACTGTTTTTCCTAGGACTACCTTCTGTAGCTTTTTCAAGTCTTGATGGAAATTCTCTCTTGAATTATCTGCTGCTTCCTGTCCTTTGAAGGCTGGGCTGTTATAAAAGCTAATTGGCATCAGACACAAAAGATTATTCATTAACTTTTCTCTAAGACCCACAGCCTGAGTCTAATATTTTTAAAGGACCCATCTTTTTCTTTTCTTCTCAAAAGACATTTTAGAATACATTTGAACAGAGCATGCACAATGTTTGAACAATTGCTTTATATGCCATATTTAGTTTAAAAGTTATTTTTTCATAAGAAACATTATAAATGGTGATTCGATTTCCCCAAATAACTCCAAAGTCTTTTTAACTTGTGCTATTCACTTATAATTGACAATAGCTATACCCTTGTTTCTAGAGCGCAAGGACACATTTCCCATGAGTCATTCCAGTATTGGATAGAGACAAGGACTTTGCCTACAGGGCCCCAATAATTTAACTCTCTGTTCTAGCAGCATAGAGTCATAGACTGTATGAGCTAAAAGGGACTTCAGAGATAAAATAGTCTGAACTGCTTATTTTATGAGGAAGAAAACTGAGGGCCAGGGAAGCTAAATGACTTTGCTTATAGTGGCATCTGCTTATCTCACATCAGTGAAATTTGCCTATTTTTTCTTATGTATTTTTTATTGTATAAATTTAAGGTGTACAACGTTATGTTTTGATATACAAATGCATAGTGAAATGATTACTACACAATTTGCGTATGTTGATACTTCTGCTTAGAATATCTGTTAACTCATTATCTGTACAAGTTGTTTTTCTGTGAAACTTTCTGTGTCAACCCCTTCCCCTTGGATATAATTGGTCACTCTGATTTCTGTGCTCTCTTGGTACATTGTAAATAACTTTTATATCACTTGTTAGCTACTAATTTTAACAATTCACTGAATGTCTCTATCCATAAAATAATAACAATAATTAATAATAATAGTGCCTACCTCACAGGGTTATTGTAAAGATAAAAGGAGTTAATATGTGTACAGAGCTTATGACCATGTCCGCTACGTATTTAATGCTACATAATTAGCTGCTATTATCATCACTAATGAATTGTGATTTTGACTTAAATCTTTCTCTGCTCTATGGGCCTGTGAATTCATCAGCTCACCAAGATCAGGAATATTATATATTATTCATCTTAGTAAGCATTATGTAAACTTTTTAATTATGCTTTTTATTTTAACGTAATTATATATTCATATGTAGTTGTAATAAATAATATAGAGATTCTGTGTGCCCTTTACCCAATTTTCCCCAATGGTAACACCTTGCAAAACTTATAGAATATAACAACTAGGATTTTGACATTGATACAGTTAAGGTTCAAAACATTTCCATCAGGGAAAACATTTCCACAGAGATCCATTGTGTTACCTTTTTGTGGTTACACTCACTTCCCTCCCATATCCTTCCTCCACCATCCTTTCCCCCCCTTTTCTTCTTTCTATTGTGTTACCTTTTTGTGGTTACACTCACTTCCCTCCCATATCCTTCCTCCACCATCCTTTCCCCCCCTTTTCTTCTTTATTTTTATAGCAGTCTTCATTTTGCAGAAAAATTGAGCAGAGAGTACAGATAGTTCCCATACCTTGTCCCCACCCACATAATACAGTTTCTCCTATTATTGACATTATATTTTCTATTTCATAATCCATTTTGAGTTAATTTTTGTACATGGCGAGAGATAGGGGTCTAGTTTCATTCTTCTATACATGGATATCCAGTTTCCCAAGCACCATTTATTAAATAGATTGTCCTTTCCCTGGTGAATACTCTTGGCACGTTTATCAAAAATCAGTTGGCTGTAAACATATGGCAATATTTCTGAGTTCTCTATTCTGTTCCATTGATCTGTGTGTCTGTACTTATGCCAGTACCGTTGCTGTTTTGGTTACTATAGCTTTGTAGTATAGTTTGAAGTCAGGTAGTGTGACAGCTTCAGCTTTGTAATTTTTGCTCAATATTTCTTTGGCTATTCAGTGTTTTTTGTGATTCCATACAAGTTTCAGGATTGTTTTTTCTATTTCTGTGAAGAATATCATTGGTATTTTGACAGGGATTGCATTGAATCTGTAGATTGCTTTTGGTATTATGGTCATTGTAACAATATTAATTAAGTAATAGACATTCCATGTCTATTTGTGTCCTCTTTAATTTTTTTCATCAGTGTTTTATAATTGTCCTTGTAGAGATCTTTCAGCTCCTCAGTTAAATTAATTCCTAGGTATTTTGTTGTTGTTGCTATTGTAAATGGTGTTGCTTTCTCAAGTTCTTTTTTATCTTGCTCATTATTGGTGTATAGAAATGCTATTGATTTTTGGATGTCCATTTTATATCCTGAAACTTTACTGAATTAGTTTACCAGTTCTAATAGTTTTTTGGTGGAGCTTTTAGGTTTTTCTATATGTGAGATCATGTCATTCTGCAAACAGAGATAGTTTGACTTCCTCTTTTCCAATTTGGTTGGCCTTTATTTCTTTCTCTTGCCTAATTGCTCTGGCTAGGACTTCTAGCATTATGTTAAATATGAGTGGAGAGAGTGGGCATCCTTGTTTTGTTCTAGTTCCTTGAGGAAGAGCTTTCAGCTTTTCCACATTAAGTATGATATTAGCTGTGGGCTTGTCATGTATGGACTTTATTGTGTTGAGGATTATGCCTCATTTGTTGAGAGTTTTTATCATGAAGTGATGTTGAATTTTATCAAATGCTTTTTCTGTGTCAATTGAAATGATCTTACAGTTTTTGTCCTTCGTTCTGTTGACCTGAAGTATCATGTTTATTGATTTGCCTATGTTGAATTAACCTTGCATCTCTGCAATAAATCCCACTTGATCATGGAGAATGAGCTTTTTAATATTCTGCTGGATTCAGTTTTCTACTAGTTTGTTGAGGATTTTTACATCAATGTTCATCAGGATATTGACCTACAGTTTTCTTTTTTTGTTGTGTCCTTATCTGGTTTTGCTATCAAGGTAATGCTGTCTTCATAGAATGAGTTTGAGAGAGTTGCCTCTCTTCAGTTTTCTTTTTTTTTTTTTTTTTTCTGAAGAGTTGAGAAAAGCTGTATTAATTATTTGGTAAATGTTTGGTAGAATTCAGCAATGAAGCCATCCAGTCCTGGGCTTTTCTTTAATGGAAGACTTTATTACTGATTCAGTCTTTTACTCATAATTGGCCTATTTAGGTTTACTATTTTATCTTGGTTCAATCTTGGTTGATTGTATGTGTCCAGGAAGTTATTTGTTTTCTCTAAGTTTTCCAATTTGTTGGCATATAGTTGTTCATAATAATCTCTAATGATCCCTGTATTACTGTAGTATCTGTTGTAATGTCTCCTTTTTGTTTCTGATTTTATTTGTTTGAATCTTTTCTCTTGTTTTTCTTGGTTATTCAATTTTGTTTTGTTTCTATTTTGTCAATTTCGTTTATGATTTTGAAAACCAATATTATGTTTTATCAATCTTTTGTATTTTTTTTTTTTGGTCTTAATTTAGTTTATTTCTGCTTGGATCTTTATTATTTCTTTCCTTCTGCTAATTTTGGGTTTGGTTTATTCTTGCTTTCCTCTTTTCTTAAGATGTATTATTAGGTTGTTTATTTGAAATCTTTCTACTTTTTTGATGGAGATGTTTATTGCTATAAACTTTCCTCTTAGTACTGCTTTGGCTATATCCCATAGGTTTTAATGTGTGGTGTTTCTGTTTTCATTTGTTTCCAAAAGTTTTTAATTTCCTTCTTAATTTCTTTTTTGATCCATCCGTCATTTGAGAGCATGTTGTTTAGTCTCCATTTATTTGTACATTTTTGAGAGTTTCCCTTCTATTGATTTCTAGCTTTACTCCACTGTGGTCAGAAAGATACTTGATATGATTTCAGTCTTTAAAAATTTTTTGAGACTTGTTTTGTGGCCTAACATATGGTCAGTCCTGGAGAAAGTTCCATGTGCTGATGAGAAGAATGTCTATTCTATAGCTGGTGGAAATGTTCTATAAATGTTAAGTCCATTCAGCCTATAATGCAGTTTAAATTCAATATTTGTTTGTTGATTTCTGTCTAGATTATCTGTCCAATACTGAGAGTGGGGTGTTGAAGTTTCCCAACTATTACTGTATTGGGTCTATCTATCTCTTTAAATCTGATAATATTTGCTTTATATATCTGGTTGCTCCAATGTTGAGTGCATATATATTTACAATTGTTATATCCTATTGCTGAATAACCCCTTTAACACTATATGTTAACATTCTTTGTCTCTTTTTTTTTTTTTTTTTTTTTTTTTTTTTTGTGTTTTTCCGTGCCCGGCAACGGATCGCAACCCTCAGTGTTGCCCCCC
>NW_007728599.1:149442-149944 GCF_000696425.1 Galeopterus variegatus | reverse complement strand
ATGTTCACTATTGGAGAATAGAAATGCTACTGATTTTGTGTGTTGATTGTGTATCCTGCTACGTTGCTGGAATCATTTATCAACTGAAGAGTTTTTTTAGAGGCTTTAGGCTGTTCGATATATAGGATCATGTCATCTGCAAACAAGCATAGCTTGACTTCTTCTTTTCCAATCTGTATGCCCTTTATTTCCTTCTCTTCTCTGATTGCTCTGGCTAGTACTTCCAACACTATATCGAATAGGAGTGGTGAGAGTGGGCATCGTTGTCTAGTTCCTGTTCTTAGAGGAAAAGCTTTCAGCTTTTCCCCATTCAGGATGATTTTGGCAGTGGGCTTATCATATATGGCTTTAATTGTGCTATTATGGTATTAGTGTCTATTTCCTTCTTTAGGTCTAATAGAGTTTATTTTATAAATCCGTCTGCTAAAACATTGGGTGCATACATATTTATGATTGTTATGTCTTCTTGATGCATCAGTCCTTTTATCATTATGTAGTGACA
>NW_007728599.1:125863-148402 GCF_000696425.1 Galeopterus variegatus | reverse complement strand
GTTTTGCCAATTTGACTATAACATGTCTTGGAGAAGACCTTTCTGGGTTGAATACGTTTGGAGATTGTTGAGCTTTCTGGATCTGAAGATCTGTGATTTTTCCTATGCCTGGGATGTTTTCCGCCAGTATTTTGTTGAATATGTTTTCAATGCAATCTCCTTTTTCCTCCCCTTCTGGAATACCCATGACTCGGATATTTTATCGCTTAAGGTTGTCTGATATCTCTCTCAGGTTTTCTTCAGTGCCTTTGATTCTTTTTTCTTTGTCTGCTTGTGTTATTTCAAACAGCCCATCTTCAAGTTCAGAGGTTCTCTCTTCACCTTCTGCAAGCCTGCTGGTTAAACTCTCTGTTGTGTTTTTTATTTCGCTGAATGAATTCTTCAGTTTGGCAAGCTCTGCTACATTCTTTTTCAGGGCATTGATTTCCTTGTACATTTCTTCTTTCAGGTCCTGTATACTTTTCCTCATTTCACCATGTTGTCTAGTTGAGTTTTCTTGTATCTCATTCAGTTTCCTTAGAATTATCACTCGAAATATCTTGTCAGTCATTTCAAGGGCTTCTTGTTCTATAGGATCTAGAGTTTGAGAGTTATTACCCTTTGTTGGTGTACTTGATTTTTTGTATTTCTGGTGTCTTTTC
The DNA here is from genome assembly GCF_000696425.1 of Galeopterus variegatus. Lineage (NCBI taxonomy): Eukaryota > Metazoa > Chordata > Mammalia > Dermoptera > Cynocephalidae > Galeopterus > Galeopterus variegatus. The sequence continues at coordinate 147,761 of NW_007728599.1, read as the reverse complement.
TTTGATGTTTATTCATTGTGGCAGGGGGTTTCACAGTCCACAGGTTTGACACTATTTTCTGACTAAGATGTTGCTGGGGTTGCCAATTTGGTATGGCTACCTCAGTGTCTGCTCAGTTGGCCACTAGTGCCTTGGGTGTGTGGTTGCCTTGGGTCTTGTGCCTCTCCAGGGAGCCACCTCTCTGGTCAACATGGACTCGGCCAGGCTGCTGGGTCACGGGGCGGTACTGCAGGGTGTGTGGTCTCTGCCGGGTTTCCATCTCCCCTGCTGGACGTCTCCCTGTTCCGTGCCAACTGGGCTGGCCTGCTGGGATGCGTGGAAGCACTGCAGAGCGTGTGGTCTCTGTGGAGCTTCTACTTCCCCTGCTGGACATCTCCCTGCTCCGTGTGTGCTGGGCCAGGCTTGGGATGGAGCTGGGTGGCGGCGGTGAAGCCTATCTGCTGGATTGTGTGGTGGTGGCCCACAGGACGTGTGGTCTCTACAGAGCTTTTGACTCCCCAGCTGGACATCTCCCTGCTCCATGCACACTGGGCCAGGCTGGGGATGGAGCTGGGTGGTGGCAGTGTAGCCTACCTGCTGGATTGCATGGTGGTGGCCCCACAGGGTGTGTGGTCTCTATGGAGCTTCCGTCTCCCCTGCTGGACATCTCTCTGCTCTGTATGCACTGGGCCAGGCTGCTGGATCGCACAACGGTGGTGTGGTCTCTGCGGAGCTTCCGCCTCCCCCGCCAGACATCTCCCTGCACCATGCGCACTGGGCTGGGCTGCTGGATCGTGCAGCGGTGGTGTGGTCCCCGTTTAGCTCCCACCTCCTCTGCTGTATGTCTCCCTGCTCCATGCACACTGGGCCAGGCTGGGAATGGAGCTGGGTGGCGGCAGTGAAGCCTATCTGCTGGATCGTGTGGTGGCGACCCTGAAGGGCATGTGGTCTCCATGGATATTCCGCCTCCTCCACTGGATTTCTCCCCGTTCTGTACACACTTGATGTTATGTTTTTATAGCTGTAAATTGGTTGATTTGTGGGAGAGAGTGACACTGGGGACTGTCTATTCTGCCATCTTGACCAGAAGTCCAAAATTATTCTTTACTTTAAATGTATGTTTTCAATTATTTAACCTAATGCCTCTACTCTGGATTGCATTAGATAAGAAGGCTTCCACTTGTAGAACTTCAGGTAATTATGTACAACTATAAAAATTAATTGGTTTGGAATTTTTATCTCAAGGCTATATAGTACACACAAGAATCATTCAGACAACTTGATCTTATGGATACTGTTAGTGATTCCTTAAATGTTAATTGGATCTGTAGTTTCTGAGGCTGAGAAATCCAAAGTCCATCTGGGGGTGGTGACAGTGACCCTGGGGTTTCACATTGCTAGATGGTGGAAGGAGAGAGAGCAGAGATCGAATTTCTGTCAGTTTTAACAGAGCATTGTAAACCACCTTTTCTCCCTGACTTCAAGATGGTCTTTATATTATTTTAAAGTTAACTTTCCCTGAGTTTCTATTATTATTTATATGTATATATTATTTACTTACTACTCTTCTTGCAAATGAATAATATATAGCAATTTTATGAATTGAAAAATGAAATTATTATAGGAAAACTTGGAAATTAGCTGCTATCTTCTGTTTAGTTAAAACATGCTATTTTTTTAGTTTGTTTTGTGTTGCTATAACAGAAATACCTGAGACCGGGTAATTTATAAGGAAAAGAAGTTTATTTGGCTTATGATTCTGGGACAGCTGCATCTGGTATGGGCCTCAGACTGCTTCTACTCATGGCAGAAAGTGGCAGGGACCCAGTGGGTGGGAACTATCCATCCATTGGGAGCCTGGAGAGAACAAAAAATGGAGGGAGGGAGGGAGGGAAGGAGGGAGGTAGAGACAGAGATAGAGACAGAGACAGAGAGAGAGAGAGAGAGGGAAGAGAGAGAGGAAGTGCCAGGGTCCTTTTAAACAATCAGGTCTCGTGGGAACTAATAGAGCAAGAACTCACTCATTAATCCCCCCTCCCCCCGGGGGAACATTACTCCATTCATGAGGGGTCTGCCCTCATGACTCAATCAGTTTCCAACACTACCACATTGGAGATCAAATTTCCACATGAGTTTTGGAGGTGACAACACATCCAAACTCCATCACTATTTTACCATAGTTTTATTTTGTATAGCTCAATGTTGTATCAGCCATATAACCACTACCATACCAAGGAATAGAAAATTGCCAGCACACTGTTAAGTCTCATTGATGCCACCTCCCAGTCACTATCTCCTTCCTCTACACAATTACTAATATAACCACTACTTTGATTTAATGGTAATCAATTTCTTGCTCTTCTTTGTTTCCACTTAAGTATGTGTCTTAAACACTATAATTTAAATTTGCATGCTTTTAAAAAACTTTATATAAATGTAATCATGCAATATTCTTTTGTATCTGCCTTATTTTACTCAATGTTATGAAATTCATCCGTGTTGTTAAATGTAGTAATACCGCAGTGTAATCCACAGCTTATCATTATACAGAGCATTTTCATGTCTCCAAAAATTTCTCTCAGCGGGCTTCTTGTCAGTCCTCCCACCTTCCAAGAGGCAACCACTCTTTTAATATTTTTTTTTCCTTTTTGTCTTTTTTTTTTTTACTGACCGGTGACGGGATCATAACCCTCGGCGTCGCGCCCACACCGGGGACCGGCAACAGGATTGCAACCCTCGGTGTCGCGCCCGCTCCGCGCTCAGCCAGTGAGCAGGAACTGGTCTCCACATGGGATCCGAACCCTCGGCTGGAGCGCCGCTGCGCTCTCAAGCGGCACACTCTCCAGTGCTTCACCGGGCCGGCCCATAATATTTTTAATCTTAGATAAGTTTTCCTGTTCTAGAACATCATATAAACAGGATTTTATAGGATATATCTGTTTGTGTGGGGCATTGTGTTTGTAAGATTTATTCATATTATTATGCAAATCAATAGTTCGTTCCTTTTTAATGCTGAGTAGTATTTAATTGTATGAATATAAAACAATTTGTCCGTTCTATGAGCTTTTAATGATTTTTGTCTATTGTGAATATAGCTGCTATGAACTTTCTTATACAAGGCTTTGTATGAACATGTTTTCATTTCTCTTGGCTAAATATCTAAGAGTGGAATTGTGGGGTCAAAGGGTAGGGATATGTAAATTATTGTGCCATTTTGGAATTTATCAGTTTATTTTTGGTTATTCCTACTAGCAAGGTACTCATATGAAAGTTCTGTTACTCTACTTTTTGGCCAAAATTTAGTGATGTCAGTCTTTTTAATTGTAGCCATTCTAGTGGGTATATAGTCATATCTCTTTATGGGTTTAATTTTCACTTGCGTAGTGACTAATGATGTTTAGCACTTTTTCATGTACTCATTAATCATTTTATATCTTCCTTTATGAAGTATCTGTTTATATCTCTTGCCCACTTCTGAAAATTGGGTTGTGTGCATTTTAAAAATGTGTTGTAGGAGTTCTTTATTCTGGATACAAGTCCTTTAGGAGATACATTTTTCAGATATTTTCTCTTAGTCTTTGTCTTGCCTATTCATTTTCTTAACAGTGTCTTTTGATGAGCAGAAAATTTGATGAAGTCTAATTTATTAGTTTCTTCATGGTTATTGCTTTCTAAATAAAGTTTTTATATTTTTTTATGGGAGACATACATCTTTAGTTAGATTTATTTCTAAATATAATAATATGTCTGTAGATTTTTTGGATTTTCTACCTCCACTCATATCATCTACAAATAATGAGAGTTTTATTTTTTTTCACTCTAGTCCTTCTACCTTTTCTTTTTTCTGCCTTTCTGCAACCAGGGCCAGACACCCTGCCCACAACCTGGCATACCACCAGCGCCTCAGGGCCCTGCCCAGCAGCCCAGGGCATGGATCTGGGGACCGGACCCCCCACCCACAACCAGGTACACACTGCCAGTGCCTCAGGGCCCCCCCAGGGACCCGGGGTATGGAGCCAGGGACCAGACACCCCCACACAACCCCACACAACCAGGCACACCACCAGCACCAAGGAGCATGCCAAAAACATCACTTCCATGTGGGTGGCCCACCACAGCCACCACAGTAACCACGACTGCCACAAAAGTGGCTAGACGTTACAGTCACCACGCAGATGGTAGCCACTGGAGTGCATTGACACAAGGAGAGTCACCAGCAGAGACCAAAGAAAAGAATAGGATGTCTCTCTCCACAAAGCCCCTTTCCGAGTGACAGAAGAAGCATCTGCTCTATGATAATACTGGAGGACCTGAACACACCTTTCAGCATTGGACAGATCATCTAGGCAACAAATCAACAGAGTAACCATTATTCTTTCAGAAGGAGAGAAGAAATCTAGTGTTATCAGTGTTGGGAGGGGGGAGGGAGAGGGGGATAGGGAGAGATTGGACAAGGGGCATAAAGAATAAGTACAATTTGTAACAATATACATACTAATAGTATCGATTTGATCAACATGTCAGCATTGAACCCCAAAAATATGTATAATCATGATTCAATAAAAATAAATAAATAAATAAAATAAACAATATAGTAAAAAAATTAGGTATTCTAAAGGCATTCAGGAAATCTTTCTGAAGAAGTAGTAGACATGGGGGGGGGAACATTCTATTCAGCAATTTTGTTCCCTGCCTTTGGGGTTACAGCAGCAAATGAGTTCAAAGCCATATAAGGACACAGGAGATGCTGTCCAATTGATGGGATTGTACAGTAATATAATTTTGATTCAGGAGAGTCATTGACACTAGAGATTTTTCTTATAAAGAACACTCCTCAGATCCATTGGCTGATGTGAATGCATTTAGAACCTTGAGTGAAGACTTAATGAGAATGTCTTCCATCTGATTGGTGTTTGTATGGAATCAGGTTATTGTAGAATGTGGAAAAATGTTTATGCTCCAGTTTCTGAGCAAAATGCAAAACATTATCCTAGTTGAGTTTGTTTTGACGTTCTTGCTGCCCCACACATGTCAAGTTGCAAAATGGAACAAAAGAATAGAGCTAGAGGGTAATATGAGGACTTGGCCAAAATGCTATAAATGTTAGGAATAGTGTCCTTACTAGTAAATGAAACCTTTAAATAAAGAATATTATATGGGATATGCATTCATCTCCATATTAAAGAGGCCATGTTGGAAATAAAATGTCATGGAGCTTAGAAAAGATGAGGATTAAGAGTGCTGGAAAATTAAAATTTTGTTGCTATAACGATTTGAGTATAGTTCATATGATATTTATGCATAGACATTTTTCTTTAGATCATTTGAGGTTAGTCTCTGCTTGAAATGAAGGAGTCTTTAGATGTTGGAATAAAGGAGCTAGCTAGAGTTAGTCAGAACACTAACATAATAGTAACAACCTTTCTTGAGCACTGATGGTATGCCAGACACTATTATAAGTACATTATATAAATAATATCTATTATATATAAACACATTTAAATATAATTTCAATATATTCTCATGACTTGATTCAGTGCACTTCTTAGAAAAGTATATAGGAAATCTTCATCCTGGAAAAGGGTATCTGGGGGATTTTTTAATGCTTTAAAATAATCTGAATACTATTTCGAAGACTCTCAGAAATAAATATTTGATCATTCAATATTGTGGTTGATCAAAAATAGCTATGTATATCCTCTTCCTATTGAAAAGCCGTTTATTGTTTAGTTTTTATACATCACCCCCGGATTGATGTAGGCTACTGAATAAAGCAGAGTAATTTCTGAAATCATTTTACAATTGTATGTTACCCTTTTCTCTGTTCAAATCAATACCCAAGTGGTAAGCATTAGCTTCTAACATCCATTTTGGCAACATATGTACCTTGTATATGTGCACACTATTTCTCCAGATAACTGCTTGAGGAGTGTGGTTTTTTGGTTGGTTTGTTTTTTGCCCCAGTCTATATTCAAATCTGTGAACTGAAGAGGAGGCATCTGATTTGCAGTTCTGAGTAGAATGGTTATCCACCAGTATGCAAGATAACATGTTCTGTAAGTCTTATGTGCCACAGAGTTGGGGGAAAATGAAATTACTATTTTTAAAGTAATTATGTTTTATGGATGTTATATTTTTAAATGAATTTTCCAGACAAATTCTTCCCATTTTATCTTTTTTCTACATGAAATGCTTCTACAATAACAGGAAAAAAATCGTAATCTTTTAAAATATGCACTTAATTTCTTTGCAGGGATCCAAGTAAAAGAATACTGGAAAAGTTGATAATGCCAGGTTATCTCTGGAAGTGAATCCCTGGGCTTGGGAAGCTTCAGTGTTCTTTAACTGTGGTTGCTGGCACAGACTGAGAACAGAGACCATTGCCTGCTGAAACTGGTGCTGAGACGTGCCCATGGCTGTTCTTCAGACATTAATACAAGGAAAACCTCTTGATTTGCCAGAAGAGTCTGGGAGGGGAGCAGATGGCTGCAAGAAGGGCCCTCCAGCTTACTCAGCTGCTGTGAGAGGCTTAGGGTGACCTCTAATACAAACAAACCAAGTAGCTATCAGGGTAATGGAGCAGCATCATTTGTATACCCAAATAACAATACTGCTCCTCACTTTTCAATCTCTTGCAACCTCACCCAGTTTTGCATGCCATCTGCTTCTTATGAATTTATATAGGTCCATTGCTGTTGAATGATGTCTTTGGGAAATATATTCTTTACAAATTACTTTCACATGAATCTGATAGGCCAATAAGTATTATTATGTCCATTTGCATAATTAAGAAACCAAGGTGAGGAAGAATTGAGGGATACTGGAATTACAACTCAAGCATTCTGATTCCTTATTGCTCTGTATAATAGTGTTAGTCCACAGAGCCATTCCAGTGCTCTTATAGGAAGTAGTTACCTGTCTTTTGAGTGAGGCTTTCTGGAAAGGAAATTAGTTATTTCATAGATGCCACCTTCACTGTACTGTTTTAAGCCTTCTTGTGACTACGGTTTTGCTAGATGACAGAAGGGAAAGAAAGAGTGGCTGCTTTATTTTCTGCTGATATTCTGTGGACTTCGAGAAGACAGGAATTAAATAAGAAGGTCTAATTTACACTATGTAGGGAACACTTAACTCTGTTTTATGGAATAATGTGTTGCCCGATTCTAGAATCACAGTAAAGCCCCCCCCAAAAAAATTTACACTATGCAGTTTCATCAAAACCAAATTCATTCAAGAGGAAGCATTCTCAAAGGAGTTATTTAGTTTATATATTTGCATATATATATTATATGTTTTATACATATGTATTTAAACTGACTATGAGAAAATTTATTCTTTTTGTAAACTACAGCTCTCCTTTTCCCTGCCTTTGGCTGAAATGACATTCATTTTCATGCATTAGCACCTGCCTAGGGGCCTGGTGAATCAAAAGAGCAATGAGCAAAGTGGTTTTAATTGCCCAAGCTTTACTAGAGCCTTTCTTGGACTCAGAGACACAAAAGACTTTGAATAGTGTCAGAGGGCCATACTGAGAAGTGCTTTTCTTTAGAACTCTAAATAGATGATTCACTCACTCACTGTGCTAAGACAGTCTTGTACAGATGAGTTCATGAGCCCATCTTCATTCCAACTGTGAGAGCATCATAGCACTTGTCAGTTTCAATTGCCATGAACATTTGCCCAGGACACCAGGCAAATGTCAGAGTTTACTGACTTGTCATTAGTGCAGGACTCCATCTTTGTAGAATTGTACTTGCTAATTACTTTTATAAAGTTTTATATACATAATTTAAACTGCATAGTCATATTCAATATATCATAGTGGTTAGGAGTACAGTCTCTGGAGCCATACTACTTGTGTTCAAATCCCCACGCTACATTTTACAGATTGTACGATTTTTGACAAGTTTCTTTATCTCTCTAAGCCTTAGTTTCCTGACCTGAAAAAGGGAGATAAGAATAGAACCTGTTGTGAGGATTTAATTAGTTAGTACATGGAAAGCACTTAGAACAATGTCTAGCATGTATTAAGAATCCAGTAAATGTTACCTAATAAACCTGCTTGTAATGGATTGAATTATGTCCCCCCACAACTCCCTGAAGCTTGAATTGTGTCCCCCAAGTTTTATGTATTAGAAACTTAGCCCCCACTGTGACTCTTAAGAGTGGGGGAATCCTATTATGGTAATTGAAAGGTGGAGCCTTAAAGAGGTGATTAGATTGTAGGACCATGGGGGGGGGGGGGGGGGGGGGATGGTGGTCAGGGACATGGTTCTGAGGGCTTTAAAAGAAGAGGAGAGTTTGTCTTCCTCTCTCTGCTCTCTCTGCTTCTACCATTTTGCAACGTGAGACCCCTGGGTCACTGTTGCCACCACCAGATGGACTTTAGACTTCTCAGCCTCAGAAACTGTAAGGGATAAATTTCACTTCTTTTATAAATCACCCAGTTCAGTGTACTTTGGCATAAGCAACAAAAAAAATGGATTAATACACTGCTCATATTGTATATTTTTAAAAATGAATTCTAAAAGTTGGCTGAAGTGTTTTAACAGCTGTCCATTTGAGGCATACTATGATTTATGGAAAATAATCTTGGTGTTTCAATATTATTAACTTATATACAAATTATTGTTACTTTGCCTCCATCCCAGTAAAAGTGTTCAATTATTGGCTGATTTCTTTTTAATCACAAACTCAGAAATTTTACAAATATGCTTAACCCTCTGTGAATCATAGATATGAATAAGAATATGTAAATTAAAGATTCAATTTAGTGTTAATTTATTCATTCATGCATAAACAGATACTTATTAAGCCCTTACAATGTGCCTGAGATGAAAATACAGGGAAAAAGACATAACTCCTGCTTTTAAGGAGTTCACAATCCAAAGCAAAGAGACAAATATGAAAATTATTAATTACATTGATGTCAAGTGCTTTAATAGAGATATGACTGATGAAAAATGAAAGCTTAGGAAGAACCACTTAACTAGTTGTCCAAAGAGATCAGGAAAGAGTTTCCAGATTAGGTATCATTTGAGTTGAGAATTAAGGATGAGAAAGAGTTGAGGTCACGCCTGGTATAGGGAATTTCACATGCAAAGCATAGAGGCCAAGAAAATGGATAAAATGTAGCATAGTCAAGAATCTGCAAGTGGTTTGGTATGTTTAGTGTGTTGATAAATGGTGGAAACAAGAGATAGAAAGAAACCATATCATAAGAACTTTGAACTTTATCCTGTAATCAGTGGGAAACCATTGAAAATTTTTTCTTTTTTTTTTTTTTTGACAGCTGGCCAGTAATGGGATCCAAATCCTTGAACTTGGTGTTAACAGCACCATGTTCTTCCAAGTAGGCTAACCAGCCAGCCATATTGAAGGATTTTAAGCAATTCAGCTCAGCAAACATTTTTATAAATGTTTATTATGTGCTGGATTCTGTGTTAGGTACCAGGAATATACGGTAAATAGGTCACAGTTTTGTAGGAATGACATGATTGTATTTCCCTTTTGGAAAGATCATTTTGCTCATGTTATGGATGATGGGTAGAGGGATTAAGACTTGGAGACAGGAAGATTAGTTAATCTAGGCAAGAGATTATTATGATCTTGAGATGAGGCAGTGTTAGGGGAGGAATTAGAATGGAGAGATACTTAGAGGGCAGAATCCACAGGATTTAATAACCTTTTGGATATGGAACAGAAGGAGGAGCTAAGGATAAATCTCAGAACAATGGCCCCTGCCTGCCTCTCTGGCCTCATCACATGCCACTTTATACCTTCCTGTTGGCTTTCCAATCACTGGTCTTCTTTCTGTTCTTTAAACATTCCATGTTCCTGTCTGCCTCAGCACCTGTGCATTTGCTTTTCTTTTCTTTCTTTTTTTTTTCTGTACCTGAAGTCCTCTTTACTACTACTCTGCCATTCCCCATTCTTTCACCTAATTAATTCCTACTTACTCTATAAAATTCTGCTCAAAATGTTATTTCCTCAAGGAACTCATCCCTTACCACTCCTGTCTCTGAATCAGGTCAGTTCCCTGCCCCCGCCATTACATACTATCCTATCATTCTGTACTTCTCCTTCATAGCACCTGTCACAATTAGAATTAAATAATTATTTATGGACTTTGTTGTTTGATATCTGTCTCCCCAGCTAGCATATAAATGCCACAAGTTCAGGTATCATTAGGTCTTTTCAACAGATGTATCCTTGGGACCTAACAGTAGTATATGTTAAATAATTATTAGTTGAATAAATATTAACCTTGATTTAAGATTTTTTTTTTAAAGAAGCAAAGAGATTAACATCTTTCTGTGTTTCGGCTCTTTGAATTTCCTGTAGTCCCAAAGGGAAAGACAAGTGGTATGACTTTTTGGTTACCAAATTGAATCTGACCAGGGACTGTGCATGATGCATATTCTCTGCCATTTGTCCCTGTTAGGATTCCACTTTTCTATCAGTTTGGTAATTGAGTGAGTATCATCATAGCTAGCTGTATGTAATCAAAAGATTAAAACTGAGTTAGTATGATTTAGCAATGCCCTAATTTAAAATAAAAATTTTTAAAGAAGCAGTGCCAGACATCAGTCTGATTTTCCAAATCTTGGGAAATGAGATTGATATTTTGGAAATGTTATACTAGAAATAAAATGTGGTTGTTAGGAGCTTAGACTCTGAAGCCAGACTTCCTAGGTTAAAATCCTAGCACTGCTTCAGTTTACCAACAAAAGTGGGGATAATAATAACACTAAACACATAATGTTGTGGTGCAGATTAAATGATATAATGTATGAAAAGACTTAGAAAGTGACTAACACATGGTAAGTGGTCAAAAAATGTTACTAATCCCAGAACCAGCTAGGTGCCAAAAAAATTACTGATTAAAAATTATTTCCTTTTTTGATCAAAAGAATTGGCTGTATTCAGGAAGTATATTGATTTGTATTTTGGGGGGAGGGGGGCTTCAAGCTCATTTTATTTTATTTTTTCATTTTTTAAAATTTTAATTTATTTTATTTATTGAATCAAAATTGATTATACATGTTTTTGGGGTTAAACATTGAGATATGTTGATCAAGTCAATATTACTAGCATATATATTGTTACAAATCGTAATTATTCTTTATGACCCTTGTCCAATCTCTCCCTATCCCCTTCTCCTTCCCCATTTCCACCACTAACTCTAGATTTCTTCTCTCCTTCTGAAAGAATAATGGTTACTCTGTTGATTTGTTGGCTAGATGATCTGTCCAATGCTGAGAGGTGTGATCAGGTCCCCCAGTATTATCATAGAGCAGATGCTTCTTCTGTCACTCTGAAATGGGCTTTGTGGAGAGAGACATCCTCTTTTCTTTATCTCTATTGGTGACTCTCCTTGTGTTAGTGCACTCCAGTGGTTGGCGGACCATCTGTGTGGTAGTTTTGGCATCTAGCTGCTTTTGTGGCAGCCAGGGTTATTGTGGTGGCTGTTGTGGACCACCCACATGGAAGTGGTGTTTTTGGCATGCTCCTTGGTGCTGGTGGTGTGCCTGGTTGTGGGGTGTGTCTGGTTCCTGGTTCCAAGCCTTGGGTCACCAGGGGGGCCCCAAGGTGCTGGTGCAGTGTGCCTGGTTGTGGGAGGGGGGTCTGGTCCCCTTCTTCATACCTCGGGTCCCCAGGTGGGCCCCAAGGTGCTGGGGCAGTGTGCCTGGTTGTGGGAGGGGTGTCCGGTCCTTGTTCCATGCCTCAGGTCCCTGGGTGGACCCCGAGGCACTGGCACAGTGTGCCTGGTTGTGTGTGGGGGGGTCCAGTCCCTGGCTCCATGCCTTGGGTCACTGGGCAGGCCCCAATGTGCTGGCATGCTATGCCTGGTTGTGGGAGGGGGGTCTGGTCCTTGGCTCTGAGCCTCTGGTTCCCAGGCAGGCTCCAAGGTGCTGGTGTTGTGCCTGGGCCAGAACTAACTTTTTGTCCTTTGTTCACTTCTAAAATGGGGGAACTTCCTGTGAGAACCAGTACTTGAGCTTTGTGGTTGAACTAAATTGCTGCTTTGCTGCTGTTTCCCTAGGGAAGGCTTTTTGTGCAGCTCAGGTTTTAATGGTCGACCTTATAGGTACTCCCAGCTCTCCAGAGACCTGGTGGATCTCTGTTGTGTAGAAACTCTGATCTGGGCCTGAGTTTTTTCATCAAACTACACCCCATGCAATTCTGCATTCCTAACCAGTCTCCTCTGAGTGGTCCTGGGCTGATCAGGGGGTGGGTTGGCTGTCCTTGCTGTGTCCCAGTGTTCTCCTGGTGGGCCCATCTCCCCCACTGCCCATGCTCCAAACACCTCCCATGGGACGGGCCCTGTGCCAGTCCCTTGTGATGACTCACTGGCCTCTGAATGGCTCCCTTTTTTCACTTGTTCCGGCTCCTCATTCCTGCATGGGTCCATGGGAACCCTATTAGTGGTCTTACTGTCCTGGGGACCACCAAGGCCCTCTTCTCCCCTGCCGCCTCCAAGTAACTCCATCTGAAGGGCACAGCTGCAGCTTCTGCTGGCTCCTGCTCCATGCACTCATTAGCTCCAGCCTTAAAGCAGCTGCGGCCCTAAACACTCAGAGCAGCTTTTTCTTTCTCTCATCGTGGCTTCTCCCACCTTCATGAACTCTGTAGGTCTCTCCTCCTCTTCCCCTAAGCTCTAGCAGCCCTAGCTTGGCTGATGTTACATTTTTATAGTTGTAAATTGGTTGATTTGTGGGAGAAAGTGACCCTGGGAACCATCTATTTCTGCCATCTTGACTGGAACTCTCTAGTATATTGATTTGAAAGAAATGCTGTAAATTTATTTTTCCTAGTTTTTAAAGCCTAAGATGTTTCAGCATATGAAATTATGGTCAATTTAATTTCTTTTATTGTAACTATAATCATACAATAAAATCAGGGCAAATCACATAACTTCTTTGAACCTTTTACTCATCTCTGAAATGATTATCTCTTAGGTCCTTCATTATTTGATTCTGGGTAAAATCTCTCTGTTGTAAACTAGAATATAAGCTCCATAGGCCTAAATATTAAAGTTTCTTCATTTAAAATGATTCAGTTCAACAACTGGAATACCAGGTTTCATATAGAGGTGATATTTGAGCTAAGCCATAAAAAACATAAGATTTTCTTATTTGGAGAAGAGAAATTGTGTGTGTGTGTGTGTGTGTGTGTGTTTGTGTTTGTGTGACAAATGGCCAAATAGAAAAATGGTCCTTAGTAATTTCTGTTTAGTCCAAGGTTGAGTCCAGCCATGCCTTAGATCCCCAGCCTTAATGCTGGAGAAGAAAATTCAGTGAACAATTCTAGTCAACTCCTATTTCTTCTTTGCTACCATTTAGTTTAGAAGGCAGGAGAATCAAAACTGTTTTAAGCCATGAACCACTCATGGATTTTTAACAACTTCTTGCTGATCTTGTGATTCTCAGCACTCTTGCTGTACATTTAAGCATTGCAAGCTCTAGCAAGGACCACCTGCAAAGTATTTGGAGGTTAGAGGACTTTGAGGCCAATTTGGGGCATTTTTTGCTCATTGCTTTAGTGGCACTTGGAGCATGTTGAAGGCAAAGAAAGAATGGCACAACTATGGGATGACATGCTGGTATGGGCTCACCTCATAGCAGATATTTATAGATGGCCAGATATTTCCTGGAAGCTGAGGAGATGTCAGAGCCATTGTGTTATGTAATGGAGAAGGGGATGTGGTACGATTTTATTCTTATATTTCTAAAGAATGTAGAGGCCAGGTAGGGAAGCTGTCGAAGTCACAGAACAGAAAGTTGAAATGAAGCATCTCTTTTTCTCAGGGCAAGGCTTGCTTTGGGGTGGCAGGGGCAGGCGGGAATGCAGTGCTGGCAAAACTAAAGAGGAACTCCTTGAAAGTATTTGGTGCTTTATTCAGAGCCTGCTCAGTGTAAAGATTGATAAAGTATTGAGAGATTTTGGGGCCAGCCCATGGCTCACTTGGGAGAGTGTGGTGTTGATAACACCAAATCAAGGGTTAAGATCCCCATACTGGTCATCTTTAAAAGAAAAGAAAAAAGAAAAAAAGTATTGAGAGATTTTTTTTTTTCTTTTTAATTTGTGTATGTAGTAATAGGGCCACAAGGGGAGCAGCTACCTGATTGCCTATTTTCTTCAAAAAATCTGGACTCTACCAGGTCCCATTCCCGACTGGTTTGCACCAAAAAAACAGGCTGTAGGAAGGAAGGAAATATGGGTGTTTGACTTGTATGACCTGCAGGAGCCACCAGTGAGGCAAACATTACATGTTGTTCCCCTTTACACCTACCTACTCCCTCTCCCCCAATCTATCCATTATCTTAAGGACTTTAAGACCTACAGTTGATAAAAACCTGTTTTAAAAGGCTATAGTTCTTGGTCATTTGAATATTGATAAGTAGGAAGACTTCACAATGTATGTGTTTTCTTTTTGTATTTTAGCAAAATGTGAATGGAGGATCATCACAAAAATGATATTCGGGAAAACTTTATCTATAAAATAGTTCTTTTCCCCAGGAATTCTAAGCAATTTTTGTTGTTGTTGTTTCTGTCACTTTTTTAAATTAAGAGCCTACCATGTTCCAGGCACTGAGCTAGCCACTTACATGTTTTTTCTCTTATTTTACAGAGTATGTACACTAATTTTATTGAGTCAAAAAAAGTGAGAGTCAAAATTTAAATAAAAAATAAAGCCACCCGTAATGAAATGATATGTTGACTGTCAATGATTGTTAAAACCATTAGGTGAAAAACTGAAAAGGTACTTTATAATGGGTGGATCAGGCCAGCAACACCAGAACCCACTGATCAATCCTAATAGGACAAAAAGAAAGACATCTGGGTGTTAGGTGTCTCCTGATGTGATGCAATAGAAAGTGTATAACGCAAACTATATAATTTCAAAAAAAAAACCCTGAATCTGATCAAGTGTCTAGAGCTAGCTGTTACTTTTCAATAAATAATTGGGGGTGTAGGAGAAGAAAAGAAATTTGTAGTTAAAGAGACATATCGACCAAATTAAATGTTTAGACCTTGTTTGCATCCTGATTTGATCAAACCTCCTGTTTTAAAAAATAAAAGGTCAATTATGGAAATATGAACACTGGATATTTGATACTAAGGAACTATTAATTTTAACTTCTTATCTTTTAGAGAATCATACAGAGGTGTCTACTAATTAAATGATATTTTGAGGATTTGCTTCAATATAATCCATGGGGGAGGTAAGGAAGGAGTTGGAAAGGGTTAAAGATTAAATTTATCTTTGTGTTGGTGATTATAGAAACTGAGTGATTGTAAGGATACCGTGGGCAGAGGGGGAGGGGGAAAGCATTATCTGGCAATATGGCGCCCTTCCAGGTTCTTCTCCGCAGTAAAAGCCCGCCGGTGCCAAAACCTCAACCAGTCACAGGTCAGGGCTCACTTCCTGCCCAGCCCCGTCCAATCAGCTACCGCCCGTCCACCCCCTATCCAAACCCAGAACGCAGCTCCCTATAAATGTACGCAGTCCTTGAATAAAGTGGAACTTCTCTGGCGAGCTGTCAGCTCGGGTCCTGTCGTCTTATCAGCTCGGGTCCGTGCGCCCTTTCAGTGATGAATACATATACACTATGCTGCTCTCTCTATACTTTTTTGTTTGAAAATGTCTAAATAAAAGATTTAAAAAATCAGAGCACTGACTGTTACTCAGTAAATACATACTGGATTCAATAAAGATTTTTAAAAACCAGGCCTCTACATGTTTGGTTAAATCAGTAGATTATTGATGGACATGTTTATGGCTGTTAGGTTCCCAGTGGCAAAGAAACATTACACTGACCGTATTCTGTATAGCTTTATTCTCGGGAGTAATTACACTTTTAAAAAAATGTTGCTAGGTTACAATAAGGCAAGGAGTACAGATATTTTCCTTTTAAATTATTTGTTATTTATTTTTATTTTAGTCTTAATACATTTAAAAAGACTAAGATCATAGAAAATATGTTCTCTGATCACAATGACAGAAGGAAATTTAGAAAATTCACAAATGTGTGGAAATTAAACAACACTCTCCTAAATAAACAATGGGTAAAAAGAAATATCACAGGGAAATTAGTGACTACTTTGAGATAAATTTTGATATAGGATGCAAGGCTCATGCAGTGCTTAGAGGAAAATTTATACTTGTAAACACCTATAATAAAATGCTACATTCTTTTTTAAGGTATTAATCTCTTTGTAAATTTCCTCCTTCATATCCTGGATTTTTTTTCTTGTTTCATTGTGTCATCTAACTGAGTCTTCTATATCAGCAAGTTTCCTTAACATTGTTGCTCAGAATTCCTTTTCAGTCAATTTCAAGGTTTTCCTGCTCTATAGGGTCTGGCATTTGAGAATTACTATATTCTTTTGATGGTGTCGTATTTTATTGGGTTTTCATATTTTAGTATCTCTATGTTGATGTCTGGTCATCTGGTAGAGCAGTTGCTTTTTCTATTACACTGGAATCAGCTTTGAGGAGAGAGACGTCCTCTTCTTTTTCCAGTCTCCACTGATGACTCTCCTTGTGTCAATGTAGTTGAGTGTCTGGTGGGCCACCTGCATGGTAGCTGTGGCTACTGCTATGGTGTCTGCCACTTTTGCGGCAGCCATGGCTGTGGCGGTGGCTGTCACGGGCCACCTGCATGGCTGTGGTGTTTTCAGTGTGCTTCTGAGGATGTTGCCCTTTGTTCTGCCTTAGGACCCTGGGAGTGCTCTCTTTCTTTCCTGCTTCTGGATGGAGGGGGCTGCCCTCAGCTCTGCCTAAGTACCCCGTATGTGCTCTCAAGGAGTACAAATATTTGAAACTGACTTTCAGTTTATTTTCTAAGAGACATGAAGGGAAAAAAGAACTCTCAGCAGCAAGCAAACACACAGAGCCACTCAGAACCTACGGCCTTTCGGATGGGCCTAGGTCTGGAACATGAGCTATACCTGTGTTAATACAGATGATGGAGCCCAAACATTCAACACTCAAGTGAACATGTTCCCAAGAGCATCATGAACCTTAGCCAAATCCTCTAGGGAGCCATGTACAATTAGCTTTGGGAAAATATTTTGCAGAAAGTTACTTCAGCTGTTTTAACATTGACCTACTGTGGAGACAGCTGGAATCTAAATTGATACTTGACATTTTAGCTCTTAATTCTCAATTAACCTAGAGGGTTCAAACAATTACCAGTGATATAAAAGTTGAAATTTTAGAATTTTAATAAGCCTGAAAGTTATTTTCTAATAATATGTCTAGTTGTGTTGTTATATTGTTTATAATTCAATTAGTTAAATGTGGTATTGATTATTATACAATACAATATTATACAAAGGCAGTAGAGTATGAGCTTTAGAACCAGATTAATTGCCTGGGTATGAATCCTGGCTTTACCACTTACTAGCCGAATGACCACAAGCAAGTTACTTAACCTGTCTGAGCTTAGGTTTCCTAAAACATAAAATGCGAATGATGATAGTAATCAGTTTTCCAGAGAAACAGAGCCAGTAAGAGACATATAGATAAAATTTATTTCACGGAATTGGCCTACATGGTTGTGGGAGCTGGCAAGTCTGAAATCTGTAGGGCAGGCTAGAAATGCTTGGGCAGGATTTGATGCTGTAGTCTTGAGGCAGAATTTCTTCTTTCTCAGAGAAACCTCGGTTTTGTTTGTAAGGCCTTTCAATTGATTGGACGAAGCCCACTCACACTATTGAGGCTAATCTCCTTTAGTTAAACTCAACTGATTATAGATGTTAACCACTTCTACAAAATACCTGCACAGCAATACCTAGATTAGTGTTTGATTAAATAACTGGGTACTATAACCTAGTAACTTTTAGACATGAAACTATCACACCTACTATGAAATTCATGAAATTGTGATAGTTAAATTAGCACATTTTCAGTCTTAATAAACACTTCTGAGAGGCAGAGCAAGTGTTATTATCCCCACTTTACTGAGAAGAAAGCTAAGGCTCAGAGTTGTAAAGGGAGTGGCCCAAAACTGCACAGTAAACAGCAGATTCCAACTGCCTAATTCCTGGTGTAATGTGCTCTCTGCTATACAAGGGTACTTCAAAAAGTTCATGGAGGGGCCGGCCCGGTGGCGCACTGGATAGTGCGCGGCTTGGGAAGCGTGGCGGTGCTCCCGTCCGAGGGTTCGGATCCCACATACGGACCGGTTCCCGCTCACTGGCTGAGCGGGGTGCGGGAGCAACGCCGAGGGTTGCGATCCCGTTGCCGGTCCCCGGTCCGGTACGGGGGCAACACTGAGGGTTGCGATCTGTTGCCGGACACGGAAAAAAGACAAAAGACAAAAAAAAAAAAAAGTTCATGGAAATATTTGTGTTATTTTTCTTTCTTTTTTTTTTTTTTGTCTTTTTTCATGTCCAGCAACGGATCGCAACCCTCAGTGTTGCGCCCGCACCGGACCGGGACCGGCAACGGGATCGCAACCCTCGGCGTTGCTCCCACACCTCGCTCAGCCAGTGAGCGGGAACCGGTCTGCATGCGGGATCCAAACCCTCGGCGGGAGCGCCGCTGCACTCCCAAGCGGCGCACCGTAGCAGTGCGCCACTGGGCCGGCCCTTGTGTTATTTTTCAATTTAATTTTTCCATGAACTTTTTGAAGTAACCTTGTGTTATCTGCTGGCCATATCTGGTTGGTATAGAGGAGCTATTTCTCAACCCTGCAGTTCTCTTACTTAGTTCTTAAGTGAAGGCAGTCTTTACTTATACTTAAATATATTGAATGTAACATTTTGATTTTGTTCTAAGCAAATGACAGTAAATATTTTTATACTTACAGCTAAATTTAGTTTAGAAAAAGCCTCTATGAGGTTTAAAATATGTATAACTGGAGGCTAGGAAGTTAACAAATTTATTTTTATTTTTTTCTTGCTCTGGAAATTAATCTTAACTTTTTCAATAATGTATACCTTTCTTGGGATTGGACCTAAATGTGCCTTTAGTAGTGACAATTTTGCTAGGTTTTATGAGCATGCTTGTAAATTTGGGTCTTATTCTTATTTTAATTAACCATAATTGTAACTTTGGAAAGTTTTCTCTGCATTTTTAAAAACTGCCAGGTCACTTTGGTAGCTCTGAAACTTATACATGCACCTTTTATTATTTGGCAAATATTTCTCCAACAGACATAAGATTATTTAAAATTGCTTTCCTGCTCTCAGTGTGCAGTCCATTTGAACAGGAAAGTATCTGAGATAAGCCCCACCTTTATTCCCATCTCTACTATAGCATTTGGCACATCATATCATAACCATTTACTTATATGTCAGTGATTTTTGAGGATAAGGACTTTGTTATGGCATCTTTTACGGTCAGTCAGCCCTGGTTTTAAATCCTAGGTCTATCACTTGCTAGAGCCTTGGGCAAATTATTTAACCTTTTGAGCCTCAGCTTACACACCTTTAAACTATAAACTAAGAAAAATAATACTGACTTCATAAAGTTATTGTGATGAATTGTTAGAAGCACCCAGCACAGTTCTGCTACATAGTAGATGCTTAACAAATATTTGATGTTCTCCTCCTTCTCCTTTTTTTTTTTTTTTTTTTTTTTTTTTTTTTTTTTTTTTTTTTTTTGTTGTTGTTAGCATCCCTAGGCCTAGCAGTCTGATACTTAAGGTCTCATTAAACTTTTGTTGAATGAATGATAAGATGAATATATATTCTGTCAAAGGAGAAGAATCATATTTAAAGTAAAGAATAAACAAACAATATTATTAAATGAATTTGCTATTAATTTGACTTTTTTCAATTTAGTTGTAACTTAAAAATGCATTCTCTTTACATTTCAAAAGTATTGGTGTTGTGTGCCTAGTGAGGAGAGGTATAACACTATGTAGTGTCACTGCACCAAGCTATCTATGCCTTCCATGTCTTAGAAAGTTTCTTGCCTTTTATTCAACAATCACCATTTTGGAATTGTGTGTTTTAAGGAAGAAATGTTGTACTTGATCTTTCTTGTTCTTCCTTCTGTCTTTCCTCATGGCATTGTTTTGGTTTCTTTTTCATTTATAGTATTCATCTTACTCCAGATTGTACTGATGATATTTGTGGACTTGTCCTTGCTTACCACCTAGAGTTCAAAAGCTATCACAGAAGTTCTTAACTTATTTGGGGTTCATTATTAACCCTTTTGAGGCTATGATGAAAGCTATGAACTATCCTCCCCAGAAAAATTTGCATATGTACAAACAAAAGTTTTCATATTAGTTCAAGAGGTTTATGGACTCCAGGTTAAGGATTCTTTTCCAAAGCACAGAGAAGTTTATTTTTTTGGCAGCTGGCTGGTATTGGGAACTGTACCCTTGTCCTTGGTGTTACAAGGCAGCACTCTAACCACGTGAGTTAACTGGCCAGCCCTCTTTTTCTAGATTGTATGTTCCTTTAGAGCAATACCTGAGTTTCACTGACCTTTGTGTCTGTGGCAGAGCCTACCATGTATGTAGGAGTATAATGCTTAGTAAATAGTCTGAACTGATTAATAGAAATGGAAAGATGAGAATCTTTACGTTTCATACTACGAAATCTCTAAACACAATTTCTTCTTTGTTTTCTTAGGCTTCCATCTGAGTGGCACAGTAACTGAGCCGGCCACTGCTTCTGAACCTACAGTGACTTACAAAGTTGCCATCAGTTTTGATCGATGCAAAATCACTTCAGTGACATGTGGCTGTGGGAACAAGGACATATTCTACTGCGCTCATGTGGTAGCACTTTCACTGTACAGGATCCGTAAACCAGACCAAGTCAAATTGCGTCTTCCTATCTCAGAAACCCTTTTCCAGATGAACAGGGACCAGCTACAAAAGTTTATCCAATATTTAATCACAGCACACCACACTGAAGTTCTTCCTACTGCACAGAAACTGGCAGATGAGATTCTGTCCTCCAACTCAGAAATCAACCAAGTGAATGGTAATTCTACAACACTTTGTTGCTAAAAATGGTCTTTTTTACCACTACTGTCACCAAAGCAACCCTCTTCCTTATACTTTGTTGCTTCATTGCATGTTTACAGGTTGAGATATTTCTATAATTGTAATCTCTTAACCTTAATCAGTTTATTCTATCTAGACAACTATGCGTTTAACTCTTAGTTTCTTAAAGCAGTCCAACTGTCTACCTCATAAAGGTTTTTGCAAAAAAGGGCAGGGAATACTAGTTATATTTTGATCTAGCATATGGACTTTTCTTTGTCGATACAGTCCTTGTCCCTAGGAGTCTGAAATATTCAACAGTGAGAGAAAGCACAAAATAAGTTGTGTCAATCAATAAGATGACATGGATATGAAAATCCCCTTGACATTTCAGGATCCTACATAACATCAGAGTTATCCTAAGAAGCATCTGTTAGCACTGTGCTTATAAATTATATTTGGGATTGCATGGATGGAGAAGGAGATCATGTTCACTCATTCATCCAACAAGTATTTATCGAGTAACTACCATGTGCAAGGAATAGTTCTGATTGTTGAGAGGATAAAACAGATGTGGTTCTTGCCTTCAAGAAGCTTGTAATCTAGAAGAAATGACAGAAAAATCTGAAATAACCGCTTGTTTTTATAGTGAAGACAGATTATAGAAACTTAATTATAAAGAACCACTGAAGAATTTTGAGAAGAGGAGTTATATGAGCCAATTTTTCATTTTGTTTGTTAGGTCCTACTATGTTCCAGGCATCATGCAAGAGACTTCATATACATTAATTCATTTAGTTTTCAAAACTAGTCTGATGTAGGTACTATAATAATTTTCACTTTAGAAATTGTTTATAAACTAGGCTCATCTGACTTAAGAATTCATGTGGTTGTTTTTGTTTTGTTTAATGCTTCTCTAAACTCCACCTCTCTCTTTTTGTTTTTTTTATTTTTATTTT
>NW_007728599.1:103459-121621 GCF_000696425.1 Galeopterus variegatus | reverse complement strand
CTCTGGTATCACAGCGCACAGCTCTCAGGATCGCGCTGTCTCCTGGCACAGCCGCTCCAGACCCGTCGCCATCTTGGACCCCCACCTCTCTCTTTTTGGAATATAACTTTACTACTAGTGTGAAAGAGGCAATGAGACCAGGTGGGTGGCCTGCATTATACAGTAGTCTATGTAACAAAGGGCCTGCCTTTCCCAGTTGTCCTATAGAGCCAATCAGGTCCTATACACAACCTTAGCACTCCTCAGAAACAAGGATAGTCAGACAGGAAGGCTTCCAGGAGCTCTTGCTAACTAGAAAAACGTTCTGTTGCTTTATACTCAAAGTTGTAGTGTTTATATACACTACAAATAACTGAGCTCTCTCGATGTGAGTGATACCATCAAAGAGTAGCTTTCTGTATCTCTTCTTATCACACATAGGGAGGCTGTTCTACTTCTCTGGCCTCCTTAAGTATAGAACTCTTAGAGACCTGAGTGCTGCCCCATCCCCTAGGCCTGTAGCAACAGAAAGAAGTATAACTCTGTACCCCAACAACTGGGCTATTGCCTGCTTTTGTGTCTCATTCCCACTATCTTTTCCCTAGAATTGTTGCCTATTTCCAAGCTCACTTGCCTTTTCTTGAACTGACCACCTTGGTTCAGGACCTGTATTGCCCCCGTTTTTTTCACCACTGCTATCACCAAAACAATACTCTTCTCTCTATACCACTGTGCTGAAGAATCCTTAATTACTCATTACATCTCCTGGCATAGCCTCTTATTATTTGTCTGAAATTGGACTGAAATTGCCACATTGAATTTAATGTGATTCTAAACTTCCTCAGGAATTACTACTTCTGTACATGCATTTATTCCAAATTTCTGAGGGTACTTCCAAAAGTTTGTGGAAAAAATAGAATTAAAAGATAATACAAATCAGGGCTGGCTGGTTAGCTCAGCTGGTTAGAGCATAGTGTTATAGCACCAAGGTCAAGGGTTCAGATCCCCATACTGGCCAGTCCCCCCCCCCCAAAAAGGTAATATGAATCTTTCCATAAACTTTTTGAAATACCCTTGAATATTAGCTTTTTACCCAAGGTTCCATAGTATTACACAGGCCTTTCTTGATCTATTTCTAATAACCAGTGCTGGTATAGGCAATGGTACTGAAAATGGAGATACCATAGGGGTAAAATGGACTAAACTCAACATCCAGTGTGTAGGATGAGTAGGGAGTAAAGAAGAAGACACAATAAACTATACAATGAAAAAAGCATGTACAGTGAAAAAAATAAACTTAAAAAGAAAAATAAATAAATAATAAAAATGTTATACAGTTTGAAAAAAAAAGATGACAGAAAACTGAATTACAAAATGTCTAGCTAGGATGGCTTTGATGGATTTGATGATGATGTTGCCATTCACTTAGGGAACAGAAAAAGAATGAATTTGGGAGGAAGATGAATTGACTTTAAGTTTGAGATGCTTATAGTACATTCAGGTATAGATTTCTGACAATTGGATATATGGATCTGGAACTGAGGAGGAAAGTCAGAATTTTGGAGTTGGTAGCATAGAGATGATACTTGAAGTCATGTTTCTATTCCCTGCTAAATCTAAACACTTAGAAAGTCTTCCTTATCTTCTCTCCCTAACCTCACTCCTCACCAAAACAGACTTAAAACAGCAGTAATAAGATTTTCTTGTTTTTCCTTTTTGTCTTTTTTCGTGACCGGTAACGGGATCGCAACCCTTGATGTCGCACCCAAACCGCGACCGACAACGGGATCGCAACCCTGGGTGTCGCGCCCGCACCGCGCTCAACCAGTGAGCGGACTGGTCTCTATATGGGATCCAAACCCTCGGCGGGAGCGCCGCCACACTCCCAAGCACCGCACTCTACCGAGTGCGCCACCAGGCCGACCCAATAATAAGATTTTTAATCTCAAGAAGAGATTCAGGACTTGCTTTGCTCCCCACTTCCCTATAACCTTTTCTTTTTTTTTTTTTTTTTTGTCTTTTTTCGTGACCGGCAACGGATCGCAACCCTCAGTGTCGCGCCCATACCGGACCGGGACCGGCCACGGGATCGCAACCCTCGGTGTTGCCCCCACCCCTTGCTCAGCCAGTGAGCAGCCGGTCTGTATGTGGGATCCAAACCCTCGGCGGGAGCGCCACCGCGCTTCCCAAGCGGCGCACTATAGCAGTGCGCCACCGGGCCGGCCCCCCTATAACCTTTTCTTGTATTAGTCCCTAAATGTGTTTATAGCTAGATGTTGCCTGCTATTGTTGGATTAGTCATTCAAATTTGAACTATCTTTCCAACTCTGCCCTTAGCAGTGCTCCGTGCCCTATTCATGATTTTCTCTGGTAACTCCATACCCCAGGATTCTCTGGGATACAGCATACTGGCCAGGGCTTCAGTTCCTCTTATCCATGTAAAGGAAGATTGAATACCAAGGGAAAAGTAAGATAACTTGATGAATCAGGTCAGGAATCATGTCTTACTAATTTCTGAGTCCCCATCACCATGCATGGTACCTGGAAAACAGTAAATGCTCTATAAGTGTTTGTTGAATGAATATATCCTTGAATATGCAGGTGATGAAAGAGGAGCCAGTGTAGGAATTAGCAAAATAAAATGAGAAAAAAACTAGCAAGTTATTATCAAAGTTAGTGTACATTGAGTTTCAAGAAGTGCATGGTCAACAGTGTGGGATACCATGGAAGATAGACAGTAGAAATAACAAACAGAATGGCAATATGGGGGAAATAGAAACTATGTAGAGAGAAAACTTCGAAAAATTATTAATAATATCATCATAGGAACAAAAAGAAGATATTGTAACCATGAAATAAGAACTAGATTTTACAGAAACAAATTCGAAGAACAGAAAGAACTCATGAATATTACAAATATGATGGCCAAAAAATTTTAAAACTCAATAGAAATGTTTGAAAATAAAGTTAAGGAAAGTTCCTATAGAATAGAGCAAAAAGACAAAGAGGTGAAAAATAGGAAGAAAAAGTTATCAAAAATTAAGAAAATGAGTCCTGGAATTCCAGATGATAGGAGTTCCAGAAATAAAAAATAGAAAAGTAAGGAATTCATCAATTAAATAATCAAAGAAGATTTTCTAGAACAAAAGCATGTGAGTTTCCAAAGTGAAAGAAGAGGATTCCACTAAATGCCCAGCAAAGGGAAAAGAAGAATCTTCTCGATAAATGGTGCTGGATCAATTAAATGTTCATGTGGAAAAAAAATTGAAACTTGATTTCTACTTCTTACCATACAGAAAAATCAACTGTAGATGGATTGCAGATATAAATATAAAAAGTAAAAGAATAAAAGTTATAGGAGATAAAACTTCATGTTCTGAGGTAGAGAAAATTTTCATTAGTAGGAAAAGATTGATAAATTGGATTACGTTGAAAAATTTAAACTACTGTTTATCAAAAGGTACCAGTAAGAGACTGAAAAGGTAAGCAAATAGTGGGAGAACATATTTACTTAATACGTAAACTGACGAAAGGGCTTATATCCTGAATCCATAAAGAACCCCTACAAGTAGTAAAATGGATAAGAGATTCAGACACTCAACAAAAAAGATATCTAAATGACTAATAAACATACTAAAAGATGTCTTAACTAATTACTAGTCAGGGAAATGCAGATGAAAACCACAGTGACTTGCTACTGTGTATCCACCAGAATAGCTAAACTTTTATAAATTTTAGTATCAAGTATTAGTGAGGATTTTGAGCAACTAGAACTAATATATTGCAGGTGGGAGTATAAATTGTTAGTCAACTGGGGGGACTATTTGGCATCATCTAACTGAAGTTGAACATATGAAAGTACTTCAGAAGTTCATGGAAAAATAGAATTAAAAGATAATACAGGGCCGGCCCGTGGCTCACTTGGTAGAGTACGGTGCTGATAACACCAAGGCCCCAGGTTCGGATCCCATATAGGGATGGCTGATTCGCTCGCTGGCTGAGCGTGGTGCTGACAACACCAAGCCAAGGGTTAAGATCCCCTTACCGGTCATCTTTTTAAAAAAAAAAAAAAAAAAAAAAGATAATACAAGTCTTTCCGTGAACTTTTTGAAGTATTCTCATATGCATACCTTGTGACCCGGGAATTCTTCTTCTGGGTGTGTCTATCCAGTTGAAGTGATTAACATAATTTGCAGTAGCCTAAAAGAGAAACAATTTAAATGTCCATCAATAGCATAATAGCCAAATAAGTAGGTATATTCATATAATGGAATACTGTACATCAGTGAAAATAAGTATTGCTAAATACAGAAACCTAAGTGAATTGTTCAAACATGATGTTGAGTGAAAGAAGCCAGTCATAAAAGAATACATGTTATGTGATTCCATGTAGGTAAAGTTCAAAAACAGGTCCCAGGTGTTAGAAGTCAGAATACTGGTTAACCTTGGGTAAGAGGAAAGGAAGATGGTGTTTGGGACGAGGGTTTCTGGGGTACTGGTAGTATTCTATTTCTTGACTTTGGTAATAATTACACAGTTAAAAGCACTGTGATAATTCATCAATCTGTACACTTAAGATTTGTGCACTTTTCATAATTTATATACAGTAAAAAATTAGTCAATTAAAAAAGCTGTGTGTGTATATACTCACATCTATATATGTACAGGGCAAAAAGACTGAGATGAAAAACTCAATAATATTAACAATGGTAATCTATGACTGGTGGGATTATAGGTGGATATTTATGTTCTTTATGCTTTAGTGTATTTTCTCCAATAAGCATGTATTGTTTTTATAATTTAAAAAGGGTTTTTTTCACACTATAATCTCCTGGGGAGATTTATTTATTTATTTACTTTTATTTTAATTTATCAATATACAATGTAGTTGATTTTCGCGTCCCTTTACTGATTCCTCTTTCCCCACTCCTTCTCCCATGTACCTCTCACCATATACCAAAATAAACTCAAAATGGATTAAAGAATTAAATATACACCCTGAAACAATAAAACTCCTTAAAGAAAACATAGGGTAAACACTCCAGGAAGTAGGATTGGGTACAGACTTCATGAATACGACCCTAAAAGCACAGGCAGTCAAAGGAAAAATAAACAAATGGGATTATATCGAACTAAAAAGGATGTTTAAGAGTGAAAGGAGTACCAGCCAACTTTCCCCTGACCCCCCAAAAAAGAACGAAAGGAAAATTGGTAATTCAGACTTAATAGCCCCCTCAGGACAGGTCTCATTGTACAGCACCAATGCTGACTTGGAGCCTTAACTCACACAATGGTTAGTCTCATAATTATTTATAAAAGACATCTTTTCCATTGTATCTTCACTTGCCACCGTTTGTCTTATAATCCTGAGGAAAACTTTAGACTATAACATTAAAGTGTCATTTACATTGACTAGGTTCACTTCACCACTCCTGAAGATAAGTAGTTTCATGTTCTTCTTTTTTTATTAAAAGACTTAAGTGTTCCGGGGCCGGCCCGGTGGCGCACTGCGCTAGTGCGCCGCTTGGGAAGCGCGGCGGTGCTCCTGCCGAGGGTTCGGATCCCACATACAGACCGGTTCCCGCTCACTGGCTGAGCGAGGCGCGGGGGCAACACCGAGGGTTGCGATCCCGTTGCCGGTCCTGGTCTGGTACGGGGGCGACACTGAGGGTTGCGATCCGTTGCCGGACACGGAAAAAGACAAAAAAAAAAGACTTAAGTGTTCTAACCAGTGAACATATATTAGGGACATTTTAATTTAATTTTTAAACCAAAGAATTTGTTGAAAGATTTTGCCTGAGAGTTAGTGAGGCACAGCTGAAGAAGCCAGTTTGTGGGAGTGGGCTGTGGTGCACTGAACCAACCCTGCTTCTCCATGAGTACTGCTGTGATCAGGGGGTGGAGCCAAGGCCAGGATTTCTAGGAAGACCAGGCACAGCTGGCCATTCCTCCATTGCTTGGAAACCAAAGCTTTGGGCCGGCAGGGATTGTGGCCCCAGGTCTTCACTCTCCCAGAGACCCTCGCCCGAGGCTTCATGGCGCGGCTGCTTCCTGAATGAACCTGCCCACCCTCCTGCGGGAGAGAGTTTTCCACAGTCGCAGCCTTGCAAAAAGGTGCAGCCCTCACACTTCGCTGACTGCAACCCACTGCCCGGAAGACAGCACCCCGCGTGCCTGCCCGGTTCACTTCCGGCCACCCTTGGTCAGCGGCCTCTCGCAGATCAGCAACAGAGTGGCTGCCAGCAAGCTCCTGCTGTCCAGCCACCAGATCACCATGGCTGAGCTGCTCGGTGGAGGTGGTGAACACCTTATCCAGGACGTGTAGGTGCCTGTGGTCGGCGCACCCATCTCGTGGCCGTACAACTTCTTTGGTCCTATTATCAACCACATCCACACTGAGGAGATGAAGCAGGTCCGCACGCTGCACTGCGCCCCAGCCTGAGCTGCTCAGCTGCCCTGTGCCTTGCCTACCACAAAGTACCACACCATGTCCCTTCAGGACGACACACAGGGACCAAGTCGTGTGGACCCATCATCCGGCCCAACAGTGGCTTTTGGGAGCAGCTCATCCACTGCGAGTTCCAGCTGTTTGGCAAGAACATTGTGCACATGGTCAGCTTCCCAATGGGAGTGATCCCTGACATCTATGAGAAGGAGGTCCATTTGATGATTCCACTGTGAGCCATCTGCCAGCCCCTGCATTGGGTTTAGAGGTACAGATCTGTTGTTGATCCTAAACCAAGGTCTGTCTGAACTTGAACATTCTGCTTTTGTTGATACAGAAAAAAACAGATGATACCTTTTATAAGGGCAAGAAAAAAAGAAGGATTGCGGCAGCTCTTAAATATCATCAATATCTTTAAAGATTAAACTCACTAGTTGTAAGAGAGGGAAGATTAGTTTTCTACCCTGTGAGTGGCAGGCCGTGGCTGCTGGCCAGAGGGTAATGTGAGGCAAGTGGCACTCAGGAGAGAGACCTGCTGCGCCCAGTGCACCTGTGCCCAATTATAGTTTTCAAAGAAAGCATTCTACTGCATAAAATTTTTTTAAACTTTTTCTTTTTGAGTGCTAGTGTACATGGCAAGGTCTCAAAGAACCCTCCACAATCACCCACCAACCTTTGATGAAAGATGACCTTGGTCCCCTTCTCCAGGGCATGTTAGGAAAGGAGGCCTGACATCAGGCCTTGTCTTAGGCCAGGACCCAGTCTTGTCACCTCCTCTCTGTGTGACCTGGGGTCTCTGGGAGCCTCAGTGTCATCATCTGTCCAAACAGTAACAGCCCTTTTCTCACAGAATTGTCATTAAGATTCGATGATTTCTTAGTACAGTGCCTGGCACATGGTGTGTGCTTCGTGTAAACAACAGCTCTGTCACAAAGGATAGATTTTTTGGCCCTGCTGCTCCAAGGTCAGCACAGTCATCCTCATAACGGCATGACCCCATCTATGCATATGGTTTCAGTCCTTTCAGACCCTGCCTCAGAGGAGGCCTAGACTTACAAGCCTTTTTCAGAGTTCCCAGTGTGTTTAACCTAGGGGTTCTGAAGCAAGGAGCACAATTCCAGCTTCTCCCAAAATGCCTTGTTGAGAATCACTGACCATTTGAGCCAGCACCCTGGTTTGGCTGACTACTGGGATCCACGGGGACACGAGTTGAAGGGACAGATGAACGTGCTCCACCAGCAGGCCATGGAATCTAGGATTCAGACCCCCTCGGTACCTGGGGATCTGGCTCAAGACCAGCTATTTTAATCCAGAGATTTTCAGACAGACAACATATGAGCCAAAGAAAAGCACACCTGCTTTGCTTGACGTAGAGCTGTGGGTCCAGAGCCCAGTGGAGGCCAAATGTCCTTTCTCTCCAAACCTACTCACACCTCACTTGTATAAAGGGAGCGCCCAGGTGTGCAATTGGGGGAACCAGGGGAAAAGAAGGAATATCACTGTTCTAGACTTATCCTCTCATTTTGCAGATGGAAGAACAGGCCTACAGAACACCAGGGCTGGTATGGCAGAACCCCCACATAGCAACTTTTCTGGCAGAAATCCAGATGGAAAATTTCTTTTAAGACGTTTTTAAAAAGAACTTTATTTGGATATATATTTTTAAATTCCAAATTAACATATTGCCAACCTAACTTTTTTGGAAGTACAGTTCTATGAGTTTTGGGGGGTTTGGGATTTTTTCATATTTTAGATCAATAAGAAGAAAAGGCATAACAAATTTTATTATTTAACACTCTGGAGAAAGCAAAGCACAGGGGAATCACAAGAGTGTAATGTCCCAATTTTCCCCTGGATACCCATCTCCTTAGGGGAAGGGGAGTCTATGAGTTTTAACATGTGTATAATACATTCATGTATCCACCAACACAATCAGGACACAGAACAGTTCCATCACCCAAAAAATACCCTAATGCTTATCCTTTCTGGCAAACCCTCACCCCAACCCCTGACAATCACTCATCTGTTCTCTGTTCTTATAGATTTGCCTTTTCCAGACTATCACATAAATAGACTCATGCAGGATATAATCTGGAGACTGCCTTTTTTCACCGAGCATAATGTCTTTGGAATTCAGCCATGTTGTTGCTTTTTATGGCTGGGTAGTAACTTGTATGGACGTACCACAGTTTGGTTTACAATCACTCATTGCAGGATATTTGGGTTGTTTCCAGCTTTGGGTGATTATGAATAAAGTTGCTATAAACAAACAAACAAAAAAGCTAGTTTGTGAACTCCAGGCCTAGTTTATCTAATGGAAATTATCTGTGCTCTTGTTCATTCATTCCTGTCCCCTTCTCTGCTATCTGACCTTTCAATGTTGATATTTCTCATAGATTAATCTTAGGTTTTCTCCTGTTCTTATTTTACCTGATCTCTATAGGCCATATCAGCTACATCCTTGACTTCAAATATCATTTATATACTATGACTTGCAGATTTATTTCTCCAGCCCAGATCTTCTGAGCTGTAGATTCTGTATCCAACTGACTATTTCACATCACAGAAACATCCCAATATCAACATATCCAAACATGAATTTATCTTCTTCCCCAAATTTGCTTATTCTCCTGTATTCACCATCTCAAATAGCACCACCGTCTAGCTACTAGATCATGATAGAAACCTTGTAATCATCCCTAACACTTTTTTCTTTCTTACATTTCACATGTGTTCCACTGCAAGATCTGTTAGTTTTACCTCTTCAATATATTTCATAATTTTCTTTTTTTTTTCCTTTTTGTCTTTTTTCGTGACCGGCAACGGATCGCAACCCTCAGTGTCGCGCCTGTACCAGACCGGGACCAGCAACAGGATCGCAACCCTCGGTGTTGCGCTCGCACCTCGCTCAGCCAGTGAGCGGCCAGTCTGTATGTGGGATCCGAACCCTCGGCGGGAGCGCCGCCACGCTTCCCAAGCAGCGCACTGTAGCAGTGCGCCACCGGGCTGGCCCATATTTCATAATTTTCTACTTCCATCTATTGATAACTGCCATCACCCTAAATCACACCACTAAAATCTCTCACCTAGATTGCTATGGTAGCTTTCTAATTTCTCTTTCCATATCCACTATTCCTTCCCTCTATTCCATTCTCCACACAGCCACCCAGAGTGACTTTTCTATAACTGCAGATACTCATATTGTCACATCATTTCTTGTTTAAAATTCTTCAATGGCCTCCTATTGTTAGGATAAAGTCCAAATTCCTATGGCCTACAAAACCTTGAATGATCTGGCTTTTGCCTTCATTTTTACTTGATATTCTCTCTTCTTGAGGGAATATTCTCCTTCCTATGCTCTCTTCCTAACCTTCCTCCTCCCCACTTTTATAGTTATATTTAATTGCCAAAGTAATTTGTGACTTCATCCCTTTTTTTTTTTGAACAAAAAATATACACAGTACTTCCCTGACTCTGCCAGGCTAACTCTATTCTTTCCTCAGGTGTCAGCTTAAACGTCACTTTCTCAGGGGAGCCATCCTTCTTTCCACACAGAGATGTGTATGTGTGATTATTTGTTTAATGTCTCTCTCCCCAACTATAAGCTCTGTGAGGACAGGGAGCACATCTGCTTTGTTTATTATTGTATATCCAGTATTTTGCACAGGTTCTGTTACATATCAGGCTCTCAATGAATATTGGCCAAATAAGTGAAAATGTCTTATAAAATTCTCCTTGTGCCCTCTTTTTTTTTTTTTTCCCTTTTGTCTTTTTTCGTGTCCGGCAATGGATCGCAACCCTCAGTGTCGCGCCCGTACCAGACCGGGACCGGCAACGGGACCGCAACCCTCGGTGTTGCGTCCGCACGTCGCTCAGCCAGTGAGCAGGAACCAGTCTGTATGTGGGATCCGAACCCTCGGCGGGAGCGCCACCGCGCTCCCAAGCGGTGCACTGCAGCAGTGCGCCACCGGGCCGGCCCTCCTTGTGCTCTCTTGATAACTTATGTTCTTCTCAGATGACTTTGCCTCAATAGTCACACCAACTCCTGTGGTTTGCTACCTGGATTTCCCAAATATTGACCTACTTCCTTTTTTGCTGCAACCACCATGTATTAGTCTGTTTTTTGTTGATTACAACAGAATACCTGAAACTGAGTAATTTATAAAGAAATGGGATTTATTTCTTACAGTTTTGGAGGCTGGGAAGTCCAAGGTCAAGGGGTGCATCTGGTGAGGGCCTTCTTCCTGTTGGGGACTCCCTATAGAGTCCTGTGGTAACACAGGGTATCACATGGCAAGGGCTGAACAAGAGCATTTCCACATGCTTTCTTCCTCTCCTTATAAAGCCCACACTTCCTGATAACCCATTAAACCATTAACCCGTTAATCCATGAATGGATCATGAATAGTCATCATGATCCTATCACCTCTTTTTTTTTTTTTTAATGTTGATAAGGATATCTTAGGACCAATCATCTCTTAAAGGCTCCACCTTTCAAAAACCATATTGGGGATTAATTTCCAACATGAGCTTTGGAGTGGACAAACATTCAAACCACAGCACACCCGTTGGCAGCTCAGTTCCTCATCTCCTGAAACCAGTTTGGTGCATCACAGCAGTATGAGGCTAGAGGTCAAAGTATAGCCTTGTAGTGAAGAGCATAGGCTTTGGAGAGAGACCAACATACAGACCCTGGCTCATATACTTTCAGTCTGTTAAGTTACTTACCCTGTCTAAATTTTAGTTTCTTCATTTTAAAATTAGGATAATAATACTGCCTCATAGAGTTGTTATAGGAGTTCCTTGGAATTCAGTCAACAGATATTTATTGAGCACCTATTATGTACCAGGCACTTTTCTACATGTTGCAAATATACCAGCAAACAAAACAGTTTCTGCCCTCAAGGAGCATACATTCTAGTGGACATATGTAAAAAAAAGTGCCTAACCTCTGTCATGTAGGAAGCACTCAATAAATAGTTGTTATTAACAAATACTTAAGGATAAAGAGTATATTTCTTTCGCTTTGCCACCTTGGGGATGCAAAAGAAGTATAGGATATAATATTTGCCCACCTGGAGCTTAAATCTAGATAGTCAATGAGACATATATTTGTTCATTCTATAAATATTAACTCAGTGGTATAATGAGCGAGGCACTCTGAGGTACAAAAATGGATCACTAATCTTAAAAATTTCAGCTTAGTTGGGAATATATGAGAAGTGTACACTTCTGATGTAAAACAAAATGTGACAGAAGTAGTAAGTGCTATGAAGAGTGTTATCACCTTTATATGCTAAATATAAGGTGGGCATATTTTTGGCAGGTGGCAATGGGGTATATGGTTAATTTGGTGAAGGGGTAAAAAAAAACAAAACTCTCCTGCCAAGTGAACTAAGCAGTACATGAACCATGGCAGTGTTAGGCTCTTTGTATACTTACTTTATGGTTTCCTTTTCTCACTGCAGCCCTGACTAGAGCTGAGGCAATATTAACAATGAGAACTACTGATTTTTTTGGCCAAAGAACAGGTTAGGAGGAAGAGGAGAGAAGTAAAGGGAAAAGCATAAATAAAGTCATAAGGAAATGTGGTTGACTTCTGGGAACACTGTTTCTGGCTGAAGCATAGAATAAGTTTAGGGAGGATAAAGCTAGAAATGAAAGATAGGGCCTGAACATAGAGGACCTTGAATGCAAGCTAAGGCATTTGGATTTAATTTAGTAAGATTAGGACATCAGTGAAGACTTTTGAGCTGTGAAGTAATATGATCAAAACTGTGTTTAGAATAATACATTTGACCAAGGTCAAGGGTTCGGGTCCCTGTACCAGCCAGCTGCCAAAAAAAAAAAAACCCAGGAAGCATTTGAAGAAAAGTAGCAAATAGTAGAGATAAACTGGCGTATTAAATGTGTTAATTAGTATTTGTGAAATGAATGAATGGGTGAGCCCTCCTAATTCCCTGGAGAATAAGATGCACTAAAAAAGTGTAGCAGAAGAGTAGCTTTGTTGTGCAGACCCAGATTTCATTCATTTATTTATTATTTTTGGCCACTTGTTGGTGTGAGGGTTGAGCCCTGGATGTTGGTGTTATTAGCACTGTGCTCTAACCAACGGAGCTAACTGGCCAGCACCCAGATTTCATTAAGCAGTGCTCTGACATAGGAAGACAAGGATAGAGGTAGACTGATTAAAACAAGATGTTAATTTGTAACCTACTGCATGACTACACCAACAAAGTATTGACTTATAGTCTATTGTCACTTGGAGGCAGGTTTCTAAAAACTTGTCACAAGACTGTCTATAAGAGAGTGAGAGAAGAAGACTCAGTTTTCACTCCATAAACATTTTCAGAGTGCCTGTCACATCATCAGCACTATGCTATAGGTGATTCAGCTGTGGTTTCAACTAGGGATTCAACTGTGAGCTAACAGACTACCAGGGGAGAGTATAGTTATATAACTATATAGGGGAGTTATATAACCATATATATATATATATAACCATATATATATATATGAAGAGTGCTATCACCTTTATATGCTAAATATAAGATGGGCATATTTTTGGCAGATGGCAATAGGGTATATGGTTAATTTGGTGAAGGAGTAATATATATATATATTTTAATATATTATTATATATTTTAATATATTTAATATATATATAGCAGAGAGTAGTTAACAGTTATATAACAGACTACTAGGGGAGAGTAGTTATAGTATGGGCTCACCTCCATAACACCACTTAAAATATAGTTATAAATAAATAAATATGTGTAAATAACTTACAATGTTTTAAGTGATGTTATGGAGGTGAGCCCATATATGAAAGAGTTTTTGAGTATAAGTTTATAAAATTATATCACCCTGTATGCAACTCTGCCTATGCTTTAGGGAACAGTTTTATAGTGAACTTCAAAAATAATTTTTTTGTGTTCTAAGAATTTTTATTTTAAAATAATATGTATATGTTAAGGCATATTTGAACTTTACAGAAAAGCAAAAAGGAGAAAAAAATAAATGTACTCTCCTGGGGATAAAAAAATACACCACTATTTTCAGGTCATGTATTTCCTTCTAGGCTTTATTCTCCTCGGATGGTATTCGTAGACCTTGGAGGAGGATACCACTGAGACTTAAGTGAACAGGAAACTAGCATTAGATCTCTTACATTTATTTAGGGCCACACAGTTAACAAAGCCCATTTTAAAGCAGATCAACCCCTCTGTATTTGAATATGCTAACAAAGTGCCCCTCCAGCTAAATGTGTAGCATGTGAACTCAGGGATTCATTTCACGGTTCCTATTCCTCGCAGGTGCCCCTGACCCCACAGCTGGGGCTAGCATTGATGATGAGAACTGTTGGCATTTGGATGAAGAACAGGTGAAAGAACAAGTGAAGCTCTTTCTCTCGCAGGGGGGTTACTATGGCTCTGCAAAGCAACTCAACTCAATGTTTGCCAAGGTAAGATATGAAAAGGTTTTTTTTTTTTTTTTAACTTTCTTAAGTTAAACTGGGTTCTCCACACTTCAGTCTTCATGCACTGTATCTAGCTTACTTAACCTAGCTGTACTGAATGCTTGAAATCTAGTGGGAGGGGCTGATCAGAGCAGACCTGAGCAGGTTACATCCAGGAAGCCCTACTACCTCGCCCTGGTAGTTCTGTTCCTTCTGCTCTACTCTTTAAATGAGTTTGTGTTGCTGGGGCAGGCAGGTAGCAAAGAAACTACTTTCTCTCTGCTTTGAACCCAAAGCTGCCTGATGAAGCCCTGAAAACTAGAATTTCAACATTGTCCCTGAAGATACTTAGTGCTTTGAAACTGAGGGCTCTCACATCAGGCTTGTTTGCTTTCTTTTTTTTCCCTTAACACCTATAGTGAGATATAATTCACATACAGTACAATTCACCCCTTTAAGAGTACAATTCAGTGGTGTTTAGTATAGTCACAGATATATGCAGCCATCACGACAGTCAACTTTAGAACATTTTCATCACCTTAAAAAGAAACCCCATACCCTTGTCCTTTACTCCCTTATCCTCCACACCCCCCTCCCCTATCCCTAAGTAACTGCTAATCTACTTTCTGTCTTTATAGATTTCCCTATTCTGGACTTTCACATGAATGGAATTGTATAGTATGTAGTCTTTTATGACTGGCTTCTTAGCAAAATGTTTTCAAGGTTCATCTGTGTTGTAGCATGAATCAGTACTTCATTCCTTTTTATGGCCAAATAATAGTCTATTGTATAGATATCCCCACATTTAGCTTATTCATTTGTCTGTTGATGAACATTTGGTTTGTTTCTACCTTTTGGCTGTTATGAATATGCTGCTATAAACATTCCTGTACAGGTTTCTGTGTGGACATATATTTTCATTTCTCTCTTGGAGTGGAATTGATGGCTCATATGGTACCTGTGAGTGTAATCATTTGAGGAACTGCCATACTGTTTTCCAAGGAGGCTGCTTTATTTTATATTACCGCCAACAGTGTGTGAGTTTCTGATATCTCAACATCTTGGCCAACACTTGTTATCTGACTTTTCGATTCTAGCTATCCTAGTGTGTGTGAAGTGGTATCTCATTGTGCATAACAGGTTTCTTGGTACATGCAGAGATTTTGCTTACAGAGCAAGAGGCTTCTTTTTGGCTCTTTGGACATGTTGTACTCAGGTACTTCATCTTCTCCTCCTCTTCCTCCACTTCCTTTTCCCCCAACATTTTTATGATGTGCTGTCACCAATCTCTTACCCCTCCTTATGTATCAGGTTCGAGAGATGCTGCGGATGAGAGATTCCAATGGAGCCAGGATGCTGACACTTATAACTGAGCAGTTTGTGGCCGACCCACGACTTACACTCTGGAGGCAGCAAGGAACAAGCATGACAGACAAGTGCAGACAGCTCTGGGATGAACTAGGTAATTCCCTACCTGTCAGAGAAGTGCTTTGCCCTCTGACAACAGTGTTGGTAAACACTTACCATCAATCACTGCATGCATCTTGCTAAGTCCAGCTGGTGGAAGATTTAGGTTCCTCAGAGTCCACCCAGAGTAACTCTAAACTCACTTTTGTTGCTTCGACAGCATTTTGCTTTCTATTGACATCAAACATTCTGTTTCATATGTTACCACATAGAAGCCTTTGCTGAGAGAAAACTTCTTCACTTGGCTTCTGTTGCATGGCACTAGCCTGGCTCTCCACTTATCAGCTTCACTTTTGTTGATTTCCCTGAGTCTGCTCTTCTGTATCACTAATAGCCAGACCTCTTAGACCCTGGGCAGTTTCTAAGACTTGGGCTTTGGCCTTTATTCTTCTTTTTCTAAATTCCCTGAGAACTTTTTTTTTTTAATATCATGGCTTCAGTGCTTATTTATATATTGATCACAGCCTTATCTTCTTTCCATTCATCTGAGTTCTAGTCCCATATTAGCACTGCCCCTTGACCATTTCCTCTGAGAAATCTAAGACAAACTCAGGCCTCTCCTACAGAAAAAGGATCCAGTATCTATTTAAAATTTTAAAAAAGAAAGAAAGAAAAGAAAAAGGTTCCAGTGACTCTGACATTGGCACCACCATTCCTACCAAACTTAGTGTTGACCACTCATTTTTCTGTCATTCCCTACATCCAGTCCCCCAGCTTCATTTGATTCCTTCACCTGTAAAATGTGATCTGGTACTCAGTCCCACTTTTTATTTTTCATCACCACTAGTCTGGTTGAAGGCATTTGAACTTTTAGATCAGGTTAGAACTGTAGCCTCCCAAATGGCCTCTCTGTTCTAGGTTCTCTCCCATCGAGGTAGTGCTCTTTGGTCCTCATTTCTCCTTATCATCCCCCGGCTCCTAGGCCAGTCTTGCAATGCTCATACTCAACTTCTCTCTTTATTTTCAGAATCTTCCATTTCCTGAACTCACCATCCAACCATGGCCCCTCTTTTGGATTATACTGAAAATGTTCTAATATGGTATATTCTAAAAGTTCTAATACAGCTCCTCCATACTTACTCCACCCCAGAAAGCAACAACAGACTTTCCATTCATAGAAAACACCACAAGAAAAAACTGCAGCTTGGGATTTTAGTGAATTCTCTGGACTGAAGCGTATATTTTATAGTTTTAGGGCTGAAAGTTTTAAGAGGTGAGGCTTAATGTCTTTAAGACTGTAGTTGGTTATTTTGGGGTTGGTAAGCCTGGGTTTTTGATTTGAGTGCTGTCTTCTTGGTATCATCTGGGGCACTAATGGCTTTGTCGTTCTCATTAATAATGAATAGCTACATTAATGAGTGGTATGTGCCAGTTTCTGTGTTAATGATTGTACTCATATTGTTTCGCTTATTCGTGTAACAACCCTATGAGGTATTTGTGTATTTATTGCAAATAAACAGAGACAGATCTGGTTACTTCTGGATACAGAATAAAATAAAGGACTATAGAAAACCATCTCTGCCGTGACACAGTCACACTTTGTGAAATAAAGTGATAGTCTGTAGCCACTGGTCCAATCAGTTATGACCAGTGTTATATGGTCACAGGACACAAAGCGCAGCAACTTGGGAACTGCTTCTAGACTCTTTTCTCAGAAGGGATTGTAGGCAAGGACTCCCTTTCAGGGTAAGATATTAGCATCTCCATATGTTTAGATGAGAAAACTGAGCTGAGAAACGATAAGTATTTTCTTCAGGGTCACACACTAGTAAGTGAATTGATGGCCCTAACACTGGAACGCCAATCTGTCTGACTAAATCAACCATTTTTCTATAACATCTCCCTCAATTCTTTCTTGTTATATCATTTTTATTTTTTAAAGTGAATGTTCCTTAAAGATTTGAAATTAGCCTTCTTTAGAGAGTCAGTTTTATCTGAGGCCTAAATGTCTTAGAGTAATTTCTGTGCCAGTCACAGGATTATGGTGTGAATTTGGGTTTGGCCTTTGGGACAAAGGGAGGTGAGAGGAAGTAAGCTGACCTGGCTCCCAGTGCTTTTAAAGTACTTGTCATATACTTGGGTTCATGTATGAAAATCTCTTGCTTCTGACATTTTTATATCTAAGAAATTGCTATATCAACCTTCCAAGAAACCCTCAGCATTCTAAGACAGTGGTTCTTAAACTTTTCAGAATCACTTGAAGTACTTGTGTAAACAGATCATTGGGCCCTATCTCCAGAGTTTCTGATTCAGTAGGTTTGTATTGGGGCCTGAGAATTTGCATTTCCAACACATTCCCAGGGGATGCTGATGCTACTGATCCAGAGACCACACTTTGAGAACCAGTGCACAAAGGGGAGCCTCATTAGGTCAGGCACCGGAACACAGTCCATTCATGACTTCCCTAACTACTCTAAGGGCTCCTTACTAATCAAAAGGCCTTGTTTATATGGGGAGAGCCTAGGCAGGGTTTGCAGGAACTATAAATATAATAGAGAGAAATGGGCTCACTACTTTCAGTTTCTGAGTTATAGAAAATAGAAGCAGTCAGATATGAAGTTTCCTCATTTCCCCACCCACAAATCTATTAACATATCCATGTCTATACCCCTATGCTTTGCTTTCTCTTCTGTTAAAATCCATAAAGTGTCTCTGCTTCCATAAAAGGCCAATCCTTACATATTTGCTTTGGATTCTATTCCATTTCCTTTTCTCAAAAACTTTTGCTCCTGTAGTTATCTTCTTTCTCTGGCATCATTAATTTCTCCCTCTCCTCTCTCTCTCTCTCTCTCCCTCCCTCCCTCCCTCCCTC